>NW_024082721.1:0-32393 GCF_003009895.1 Hyaena hyaena | reverse complement strand
AAAAAAAAAAGGGAGGAGGGCACCTCTCAGGCAGGGATGGGCGTGGCGTGACCCAGTGCCTCAGGCGGGAGCTCTGCCTCGGCGGTTGTGGGGAGGAGAGTGACAGTGCTCCAGTCCCTTCTTGAAGCAAGCCCTGCTCCTCGCTTTTTTGGGCGTGTAAACTCCCCGTACCGGGGTCGCAGCCGAAGTTGGTTGCACTCTTCAACCCAGGCCAGTTCCAATCTCCAAATCCCCGTCCGCGCGCCCCGCTGAAATTGCCTTAGACACAGCTTCCCAGGCAACCCCCTCGGGCAATTCCAGGCCCCCTGCGGAGCTCTGGGGGCGGAGTCAGAATCGCTGCTTCCTTCTCTGGGTCAGGCTGGTGCGCAGTGGTGGGGGCTTGCCTGCCGGGTGCGCTGAGCCCGAGCCCACTGGAGTGAGGAAAACCAGGTCCCTCTATGGCTCATCACCCGAAACACGAACTCACAGGCTAATTTCCCAGTTTTTAGTTCCTTGCCTTCCCTCTCGAGTCCCAGCCCGCCAGGGGCGCGGACGCCCGGTGTCCGCGCGGCTCTTTCAGGGGCCTCAGCCGCCCGGGAGCTACAATGGCGGCAGGCGCGCCACCACTCTGAAGTCCAACCTACATGAGCAGCACAAAGAAGCAGTTTGTGTGCTCAGCCCCCCGCAGGACCAGTTGGCGTGAGGGGAACTGGTGTGCAGGTATTTGGCAAGTACGGTCTTTCTATGCACCGAGAGGTTTTTCTCCCCCGTGCGGAGGTTTTTCTGTTTTGGACTCTCTCCTTTTCCCCTCTCACTCCCCGTAGAGGGGGATCGCCTCCCACCCTGGAGTCTCCGATCCCGGCCCGATTTTATCTTCCCCGGTTCACACTCACGTTAGAAGGCTCTCTCAGTGGATTCTGCGTCCTTTTTCTCCCAGTCTCTCAGGTTTCGTAAGGTTTCCAATGGCTTCAGCTCTTTTCTGTGTGATGTATGGGCGCGAGTGCAAGTACGGAGCTCCTTACTTCTCCGCCATCTTGCCCTCTCTTTACCTGAATGTATTTTCAACTGGTTCCTCTATTACAGCCATTCTCAAACTTTTTGGTCTCATGAACTCTTTACTTAAAAATTATTGAGGATCTCAAAGTTCTTTTATGTGTGTGGGTTGTATTCTTCAATATTTATCAGATTAAATAAATTAAAACTGATAAATTAAAAAATATGTATTTCTTACTCATTTGAAAGTAACAATAAGCCCATTTCAAATTAACATAAATAACCTGTGTTTAATGGAAAATAAAAATTATTTCCAAAGAGTGCCATTGTTTGACATTAGTGTGCAATTGTCTGGTTTAATAAGAAACAACTTGATTCTTATCTACTTCTTCATTCATCTGTTAAGAGAGTGCATGCCATTATGCCTCTGGAAAATTCACTGCATATATGTGAACAAATGAGGGTGAAAAAAAGGTGTATAATATCTTGGATTTGTTATAAGAGTACATTTTATTTCAAAGATTGAAGGGGTCTCAGGAACCTTTTGAGTTCTCTGTGCCACACTTTGAAAACTGTTACTCTTTTGTAACTGAGAATGAATAATTATATACATCACACATATGAGCGTACACACACACACAAACAAATTTATGGTGATATAAATTATTGATGATCCTCAATTTAGTAATGTAGTATGTTTCAAAGTTTGCTTCCAAGCAACCTTATTACTTACTGAAACTCAATTGGCTTGCACTAATAGTATTTCAGAATCAATCTGTTTTTGAGTATTACTAATTGTGTATGAAAATGTATCCAGAGTCCAAGCCTAGATGACAGGAAATGACTCTCTTCTTGCTGACTAGCAATGGTGATGGAACTTCTGTCCCCGCATCATGCCTCGCCAGCTGCTGAAATTTAGAATTTCTTCAGCTCTAAGGAACTACTGAGGTTCCTCTGGTCTGGGGCCAGATGCAGGAACATGATGAAAATAGAGACTTGGGGTGGGTGGGCTGGGAAGTGACTTTTCTTCTAAGAAATGCAGGAATTTCTTAAGCATATTTTTACCCTATTGCTTTTGGGCTTTGAATCAAGTCTTGTCTTCTTGTTTTCTGCAAAGCAGAACTCACTGTTTTCTCCATATCCTCCTGAATTTCTGAGGCCTCTAACAACTCAAATTAGCTTAAATAAAAGATAATTTGTTGGTTCACATGACCTGAAAGGTTAGAAGATAGAGTTAACTTCAGACATGTTTAGATGTCATCACAACTTCTCTCTTCATCTCTCAACTCTACTTTCTCTGTGTTGGCATCATTCTTGCTCAAACTGGTCCTATCCATGAGGTGAAAAATACCACAACCAGTATGCACAGTCTTCCCAGAAGGAAAGAGAAGGAAAAAGACTTGCTTTATTACCAGTCCTATAAAGGCTGCTAATGTGCCGGCTGTAGTCACATGCCCATCCATTAGCGGAAAATGGATATATTGTTTGGAAGTTCCTCTAGAAGCTCATGCTTGATGCTAAATGAAATAAAGGACGTTTTGATTTTTTCTAAGCGTTTTTACAGTTTGTATATTGTAATTATTAAACTGAAATAATTTGCTATCATGATTAATTGCTTTGAGGAAAACTGAGAAGTATGATGCCAAGTGACAGATAAGATAGAGTTTTAGATAGCTTGCTCTACTCTCAGTCTTGTGACTCTCCGCTTCCACTAGGCATGGCTTCATACTCTGGAAAACGTGTCCATTTCTGCCTTGATCCTTCCTGCAACTACTGTTCCTGTATGGTCGCTCAGTTCAGAGACTGTTACAGCTTTTTATTGAGAGGAAAGCTGAGACTCAGCAAGACTAAATAATCCAGGATCTTGTAAATGGTAGAACTGAATCCTTCTCATCCCCAACTAGGTATCTTTGCACCACAGGTGCTACCTCTTTATTAAACACCTTGCTAACTGAACAAATCCTAAATTTATTTATTCCTTCACAAGATATTTACTGACAGGCACTGTTCTGGATATTGAGGATATACAGTAAGCAAAGCATACACGTCTTTGCTCTAATGGAGTTAATGTCCTAGTAAGGGAGACAGAAAATAAATAAATATCTATTATGTCACATGGCACCAAGTACTGGAGAGAAAGTGATGTGAAAAGTGTGCTTTTTAATTAGCATGATTAGGGACAACAACTGAAGTTACAATTGAACAGGAACCTGAATGAAGCCAGGAAGCATGCCAGGGGGATATTGGAAGGAGGGGCATCCCAGACAAAAGAACAGAAAGAACAAAGGTTCTTGAGTGTCAGTGTTCTTGGCATGTTTGCAAGGTCTAGCAAAGAGGCTACAGGCCTGGAACTAATTTTGGGTAGGGGTGGGTGCAGTAGGGAATTAGTTCAGAGAGGTAGCCAAAGGACACTTTATCCAGAAAGAGAAGAGAGATGGAAACTGTTCAACTATATATTCTCATTTTCTGGAAGAAAAAAAAAGTTTTTTGACTATATTAAGGTGTTTACCTTTACATGATGAAAGAAGAGAAGCTTTCATCTTTTCTACCATCAATAAGCAAGTATTCAAGTTTATATGGCCTATCATTTTACTCCTTCATTCTTTCAGTCAACATTTATTAGGTACCCACTATACTCTAGATTCTGAGCCATGTGTTGAAGATGTGGAAGAGGAAAAAGGTAGTTTTCAGTCCTCCAGGACCTACTGTATATCATATGCAACAAGAGAATGAACAAGTTGACAAGAGCATCTTGCATTGCTATCCATACATTTTTCCCCCCAGAAAGTGGTTTCCACAAGAACTAGCTGGAAACCTGCCATTTACTGACATGCTGCTGCATATTTTTAAATTAAATGCTCTACTAGCAATGGAATCAGTGTGGTAATGGATCCATCTTACTACTGTTTCAGAAAGGTTTAAAAGCATTTAATTTCCATGCCACATTCATTAAAAATGCATGATGTCATGCACTCTGGGGAGCAATCTGTTTCATAATTTGAAGTAGAATCAACAAAACATGATTCAAAAAGGAAACAAAGGTGACAAGGTACAGAATAACATGAAGTGGTCTACAGACATTTATCATGAACTTTCCTGGGATTAAGTGACCTGACGGAGAACAGAGAGCTTAAATGGAAACAAACCAGAGAACCAAACTACATTCCATTTTCCTCAGAGAAAGAGAGAGAGAGAGAGAGAGAGAGAGAGAGAGAGAGAAGGGTAAATCAGAATGAAATAAAGCTAATGTTATATGCAGAAAACATTTTTAGCATTGGTTTCCTCTATACTGAAATGAGGAAAACAGAGGATAAGGAAGGCCAAGTGAGGGGACTGCATAATGAGCCGAGGGATTAGGGAGGATGCAGGTCTGTGGAGTGGCCTCTGCCTCTGCAGTCAGAAGTACTGTTGGCCAGCTGGCACTCACCCTGTCCGAGGCTCTTTCATGTGCCTGGACTTTAGAATGAGAGGGGAGGGCTGTGGATATGCTCTGTCCCCAATATACACTCCCCTTCCCTTCCATCTCCTTCCAACTCGTTTACATTTGTACTCGCATATTTCATGTGGGTCATGAAAGTTGGTTATATGCTATGGCTACAGAGTACTATATTACATCTTCAAGGGCAGAAAAGGGCTATATGTTAAGCTGCCAAATCAGATCCTTGCCAAAATGGTCCAAGATAATGAGAAGGTTTGTAAATTACAGTTAAATGAATGAGCTGTGGAGAACAAGGAATACCATGGAGAGCTAGCAGATGGAATCACTGGGGGTCACAGGCTCTTTCACTGGCATTTCTTTGGCATGATCATAGTTGAATTATTTGAGAATTGAAGGCTTTATGTGTTAATGTTTTAAGAATTCCTATAAATTTCAAGCTGGAACTAGGTCAGGTATTATTCAGGCCAAGGGACCTATTACAGTGTTTTGTGTCATTTATTTGGTCAGTAAATAGCAAAATAAATAGACAAATATCAAACTGCAGAAGTAAGGACAATTTTACCATTTGAGTCCAGTTCGTGCCCTGGCTCATCCCCACAGAGGGGAAATTTTATTAAATTTAGAAATTTCCACATATTATGGTATGATTTAATTTTAATTAGTCCTGACACTGTGTCAGCTGATTCCCTGACCAATTAATAGAAATTAACTGATGTTTCTAAGTTGGCCTTTCCTTCTTTCTGAAGTTTTTCAAAGTTTTGTTTGGTATGTATTTGCTTTGGAGTCAGACAACATAATTTTTTTTTTTTTAAATCATAGCTCTTTGAGTCTTTGGACTGTTTTCAAGCTATAAACCCATTAATTTCAAAGACTCCCATTTTGCAACTGAAAGCAAGTGACTTTAAGGATCCCTAGAGAAGAAATCCTTAGGAGTGACTGGTCAGAAAATTAAAGCAGAAGAAGAATTAATTTCTTGGCTATAGTTTCTATAATTGGTTGATCAGAATAAGGAAAAAAACAATTTCTTAGAGTTTGCCCAAGACATATTTTTACACATATTCATTAAAAAGCATAAAACATTTTTTGATGGAATGAATTTGATAAAATTAATGTACTTTTTAAACTAGGTTATTTCTTTAATAATGACTAAGAGGATAGAAAACACTTTAGTCTTAAAAAAGCAAATATTAGGGGAGGCGTGGCTGGGTGGCTTAGTGATTAAGAGTTCAACTTTGGCGCAGGTCATGATCTCATGGGTTCCTGAGTTTGAGCCCTGCGTTGGGCTCTGTGCTGACAGCTCAGAGGCTGGAACCTGCTTCAGATTCTGTCTCTCCCTTTCTCTCTCTCCCTCCCCCTGACCCCTCTGCTCACACTCTGTCTCTCTTGCTCTCAAAAATAAATAAACATTAAAAAAGAAAATATTTCATATTACCAAGCCAAAAACATTATTTAAAAAAAAATTTATGTTTATTTTTTGAGAGAGAGATACAGAGTGCAAGCAGGGGAGAGGCAGATAGAGAGGGAGACACAGAATCTGAAGCAAGCTCCAGACTATGAGCTGTCAGCACAGAGCCTGATGCAGCGCTCAAACCCATGAACCACATGATAATGACCTGAGCTGAAGTCGAATGTTTAACAAATTGAGCCACCCAGGTGTTTCCCAAAACATTATTATAAAAATTATAAATATATTAATTTTAGATATAGGTTATGATAATTGCTTGGGATTTGCCTGCACATCGGTAGCAAATTATAGTCAGATAAAATTAAATATCAGTTTCTCTTTTCCTCATGTCCTCTTCTTCCATATAGTTATGATCATCATTAAAAAGAAATGCACTAAATACCTAACATGTATGGAGTTATGCTGTAGTATCTGCATTCCCTATTTTCAACAAATTGAGTTGAAAATAAAGGAAAACAGCCTGTTGGGTTATTTGGCAAAATCCAGTTAGTAAGAGCTTCAGTATTGATTTTGTGTTAATATTCCTTTTTTGTTGGTTGGTTGTTTTTGTGGTATTTATTGTGAAGAATTTGTGTGACTGAGAATTAGTGGTAAGAATGGAATAGACCAAAAGACAGGTCAATAGGGAATAAAAGGAACAAGAGAAGAGAAAGGACTCTGCGTCTATGTGATGTGCTGTGGAGCTCAGCACAGAATATTGTGGGGTTCCATCCACAGTTGTCTTCACCTGTTGAAGTCAGGAATGACATCCATAGAACAAATGCATCTGAAATAAGTCCCGAGTAAGGGATAAGAGTTCACTAGGTAGACTATGTTGAGGATGGGAAGAGTGTTACTTGTAAGCAACAGCACTGTCAAGGCCCAAAAGTGAGTGAACAAGTTCATGTGCAGGTAGTTTATTCAGCAAGAGTGTTGAGGGCCATTGGGAAATGGGGCTGCAAGGCAAGTGGTGGCTGCTGAGTCCTTCACAGGCCACTCTGGAGACTTTGGAATATAGGTAGGTGATATGAGAAGCCACTAAAGAGTTCTGCATAGGATGTGGGGGTGAAGTGTTTATAGCATGTAATATATTCCCCTTAGAAAGATCACTTCTGAGGTTGTGCAGAGGATTGAAACAGGGCTGTCCTGAAGCTAGCGGGACCAATCGGTAAGTGTTAGCATGAGTTAGGTTATGATGTGTTAACAAACAATGTTTAAATCTCAGTTGCTTCGTGCAGCTGAAGGGTATTTCTGCCTCTTTCTATAGGCTCTGCACAGATCCATGGGGGCTATGTTCCACAGTGTCACTCAGGGACTCAGTGCCCACCATGTTTTGGCTGCACCATCTGGGACACATGGCTTTTTTTAGTTACCAAAGCAAGAAAGAGGCAACTACGTGGTTGTGCCCTGGCTTTTTATGATTTGGGAGGACAGTGACACATGTCATTTCTTCCTGTAGTCACAACTAGTTACATGGCTCAGCCTAACCACAAGAGGTTGGGGAAATCAGGAAAGCAGATGGAATGGTTGCCAAACACCATGGTCCCTGCTGTGGTAAGTTCAGGTAGCTACTTGAAAGCTGCTATGGGACTGGTGAGGAGGTAATCAGCCATGAGTGGTCTTAAGGTGTTAGACACAACAGATGATGGAAGTAATTTGATGGGGAGTGAGTGAGGAGTGGCACAGAAGCCCATTGGGGAAATACTGTGTGGTGCCGGTACTCACAGCTTAGTGAGTAAAACAGGTGGAGTAGTAGATTCAGGGTAGAGAGTGATAAGGTTCCTTTTGGCCAGCACTGGTGTCTGCAGAGGCTAATTAAAAATGTCAACCAGTAACTATAGGTCTGGAGCTCCAAATAGAGTCAGGGCTAGCTATTCATATTTATATATAATCATACAATTATAGCAAGAGATTGAAAACATTCAGGTGGATGATTCTTGTAAATGGGAGAATATAGAATGAGAAGAGGTAAGGTTTAAAAATGTTGAATTGTTTATGTAATCCGGAACCAGAGTCATCTTCTCCAAACTGATTCAGGAAATACAGGGTCAGGATGTCTGCTTATACAAGACTATAATTAACTGAGTTTTGATATATGGTTGCAGAGGTTAGAGACACACTGAGAGATTTATTGAGTGCAATATTTATTTGACACCTGAGGAAATAAAGCAAGAGTTCTTATGAACTCCTGCAGAGCTTACTTTAGATAGCGAAGAGCAACTTGACACTACAGATGATTAGACACTAAAGGGGTTTATTAAATGAAATGAGTGGAAACACAGATTTAACTTCTTAAATCTCTCTGGTACACTGGTTGTCAAAGTTTCTCAGAGGGGCTGCAGGATGCAAGGGGAAGCAGGAGCGGAGTGAGTTGTGACTTCATTCCACCTCTACCATCTCTGCACTCGTTTCATGTAAGATCTCAATCTCACTCGCAAACAGTTTCACACTACAAAGGAGAACAAAAACATTTGTCACCCTATCTGCAATGTGAAGAAGCCTGAGTCTAGGCTTTCATTGTTTCTTGGTTGCATTACTTAATTGTTCTCCCATCGATGTCCCTATCGCATCCTCCCTTCGCAATCCTCCTCCTACACTGCTCCCAAAGTGATTGTTCTCAAACACAAATTCAGTCCTGGCATTTGCTTCTAGAGGCATTTATTGATGTCCTACAACCTTTAGTGTAATGTTAAACTTTATAGAATGGCACTTAGAATGCACTTCATGATTGGCTGGTACTTACCTTTCTCCAGCTCCTTTTTCAGGATGTCTCCCTTTGTTCCATGTGCATCACGCATAACAAAAGATTTGTACTTGCAGCGCCCTGAAGGTTGAGAATGCCTTCTGCTTAGCTAATTCAGCTTTTCAGCTGCAGCTTCAGTACAACCTCCTGTTAGAAGTCTCCTTGATTTGTGAGGTCAAGCCCCACGTTGGGCTCTGCCCTGACAGCTTGGAGCCTGCTTTGGATTCTGTGTCTCCCTCTCTCTGTCTATCCCCCACTCACACTCTGTCTGTCTGTCTCTCTCTCTGGCTCTCAAAAATAAACATTAAAAAAATTAAAAAAAAAAAAAAAAAAGAATTCTCCTTGACACCTGCTAGTCCAGAAGAAGTCCTCCTCTGAGACTTTGGAGCAACAAAATGGGTACTTCTCTCTTTTTTTTATAATTTTTTAATGTTTATTTATTTTTGAGAGAGAGAGAGCCAGAGACAGAGACAGAGAAGGAGAGAGAGAGAGCTAGAGACACACACAAGAGAGAGGGAGGGAGACACAGAATCAAGAGCAGGCTCCAGGCTCCAAGCTGTCAGCACAGAATCTGACACAGGGCTTGAACTCACAAACTGTGAGATCATGACCTCAGCTGAAGTTGGATCCTTAACCAACGGAGCCACCTAAGCACCCCAAAATGTGTACTTCTCTGAAAGCAGCCACCCCACATTATTTTATTAGTGACTGTGTTGGTTGTTTCCTCAGGCAGTTCCTTTCCCCAAGGTGAAAGGGAGTGGCTCATCAATTCAGTTGCCTCAGAATTGGCCTTGTACCTGGTCCTCAACTTTGTTAGCAGGTTTATGAATCTCTCTTTGTGGAGATTGCTAAAGGTGATAGATTTCTATCTGTTTGATTCATTTGAAAATATTTGGTCAGTGAATCCAGACTAAAGAATGTCTTAAGGTTTCATTTGTATTTTCTCTTTTTTTGTGTTTCTCACATCTTTGGAATCTAATAGCCTTTGTAAATATAAATTTGAACATTACTGTAAGCCTTCCTGTTTCAAATGTCCTAAAACAATACTCATTTTCTGTAGCAGCCGCCAAAACTTTATAGTGCCTGTTTTCTACAAGACAAAGTCAAAACTCCTTAGACTTATTTCCAGATCTTCTGTAGTCTGACACCAAGTGACTTTTTCAACCACATTTCTCACCACTCTTTGACACAAGTTTACTTGGCCTCACTTAGATCTTTTCTCCTTATATTTCTATTTATTCTACTTGGTTCTCAAATATTTTCAATCTAAAGTTTTATATCTTCTTGTTTCTGGACTATTCTCCATTATTATATCTTAGAATATTGTCTGTCCACTATTGCTTCACACCTTCGGATGTTCTGTGAGGCAGATATTTAGAATTTCTATGATTCCTAACTTCTTCTTTATATCCTCTATTGCTGTAGAGATATTCTATCTTTGAATCCATCCTCAAGTATGACTTGTCTTCTGTATAATCAATTTGCTGAAATTTAAGAAAATTAATGACTATACTTTTATTTGGCTTTTTAGAATTTGTGTCATAACTTCCTGTTTTTATTTTACAGGTGCATATTCTTCCTTTATATTTTATTTTATTATTTTTTTAAATTTTATTTATTTTGAGAGGGAGAGTAAGCAGGAGAGGGGCAGAGAGAGAGAGAGAATCCTAAGCAGGGTCTGCATTGTTAGCACAGAGCTCGATTCAGAGCTTGATCTCACTTACCATGAGATAACAAGCTGAACCAAAATCAAAAGTCAGACACTTAACCAATTGAGCAATCCAGGTGCCCCCCTTCCTTATATTTTAAATGTACTTATTATAAATTGCCTTTCATATTGTTCTATTATTACTAGTTCCTCATGTCTTGTGAACTATCTTCATGTCGAGTGTCCTATTTTGTTTTAAGATTTTAGTCTGTGAATTTTCTTCATAGAGAATTAACTTTTCTAGAGATCCAGATAGCCACCCTGGGGTGATTTCCACTGGTGTGTCTGTCAGTGCCTTGAAAACATACTAAGTCTGAATTATTTTTTGTGCTAGTTTTTTAGACTGGTATTCTCAGAGTGTGTTGGTGATGAGAATTCAGTTCCTATCCCCATGAAAGCTTAGTCTTGGGGTTATAATATCTCTAGAAGACTCTTTTTTTTTTTTTTTTACTCGCAGGGTGGGGCTATTGGCTCCTTTCCAATGGCTACCTTGGGTACGCAGGCAGAAATGTTCTGGATCCTTCGTGGTTTGTGCACTGAGATGTTTCTGTTGATTTGGCACAGGGAGTCCAGTTCTGATTCCTGTAGTGAATGTGTTTTCCTGGGCTGGATCCTAGCCTTGAATGGTCATGAAAACAACAGACTTTGACACCTGTAATCTCTCCGGTATTCCCTTTATGGTTGTAGCATCCTCTTTCACTTTTGAGTTCTGCTATATATTTAATATTTAAAAATAGTTGTTTTTATTTCTGTATGTTTAGAAATGTTGTGTTCAATTGATTGGAAAACTGTCTACTATTTTTGAATATCCAAATATTACTTTTTCATTTCTATTGTTCTTTCTTCTTTGAATAATGTCTCAAATTATATCTGCCTATTGAGAATTTCCTGTAACCTTCCAGGATTTGAGGCGTTTGCTGAAGGTAAACTCTTCTGTGCTTTTTTTCCTCCAGGGACCAAATTAACCCCTAAGTAGTTCCTTATTTGAATGCCTTTGACATCCAACTAATCATATTTAGTTAACACTGCTTTCTGTCTATTATTTGTATTTTAGTGAGATTACAAAATTTTTGACATTTGGGGCCATTTCTTAAGATTCTTGGATTTCTCCTTAGTGATATATATGTAACTGGGAATTCTAATAAATACTTCCTAGTAGAAGAATGACTGAAATAAAAGATATACTAGAATAAGATAATTTTACAGTATTTTAGATTAAAATTTGTAATTTAGATTAAGTGTAAAAGGATTCAAGCATCCAGGAAAACAAGATTTTTTTGAATTTCTTTTTTTTTTGTTTTCTACTTAAGCATTTTATTCTGGATTCATGACTTTATAAGGCCAGAGAGATTTCATACAAGGTCCTAGGTTACTGAAGGAGAACAGAAAATTTTATTTCAAGCAGTATAAAATTAATATGATAGATAAAATCTGAAAGGAATGTGTTTGGGCCAAAAAAGAAGCTTCCTTAAACCAGTGGGGGAAAATTGACTACTTATTTTCTGAGTTTGGTCCTGAGTATATGAACTAACAAGCAGCTGATTCTGAGTTACTTTCACAGGGAAATGTTTCTGAGTTCCAGTTCACAGGAGCTCAGGAAGGTAGGGGATGCAAATTACATTCCAACACGAACAGGCCAATCAAGCCTTGAACACTTTTGAGGTGAGGTCTTTGGTTTTGCCTGTGAGCACGGGAACACCCAAGGGCACCTTCAAATTAAAAATAAACACACTGTTCTAAAGATTCCTGGGTGTGTAATTTGGTAGAAATTTAAGGGATGTCTTTTTATAGTAACAGAGTCTATAAAGAAAATAAAATTGAGGTAAGGTTAAGTCCTTTCCAGTCATAAGTGTATGTAAACTTAGACTTAGATTTTTAACTCTAAATTCAAGTACCTTGGGCATTTCCCAAGTGCCCTAATACTTTGTGGGTAAAACACAATATTTTAGTTCCAGCCTGATTTTTATAACCTACTGGATGATATCATATTAATAAAAATAATAGCTAACATTTATTGTATAATTGCCTTATGTCAAGCTATATTCGTATACTCCACAAATATCTCATTTAATACGTAAATAACCCTGTGATGTCACTATAATTATTATCCTCCATTTGCAGATGGGAAAAACTAAGATACAGAAAGATTAGTTAACTTACCAATGTCACAATAGTCTTCAACTACTGAGGAATTCCTACTGGCTTCCTATTCATGTCGCTACTTTATTTTTTATTTATTTATTTATTTATTTATTTTTTAAATATTTTTTATTTATTTCTAGGAGAGAGAGAGAGAGAGACAGCGTGAGCAGGGAAGGGTCAGAGAGAGAGGGAGTCACAGACTCTGAAACAGGCTCCAGGCTCTGAGCTGGCAGTCAGCACAGAGCCCGACGCGGGCCCGAACCCACGATCCGCGAGATCATGACCTAAGCGAAAGTCGGACGCTTAACCGACTAAGCCACCCAGGCGCCCCTCATGTCGCTACTTTAGAAGACATGTTTGTTTAGGGTTTGCTTGGAGAATTCATATTTTACTGAGATTAGAGGGGAATGGCAGTGTTGGTTAACTTATTACCACTTGTTACAATCTAAATGCACTCCTTCCTATTGTGTTATGGTTTGATTATACATTTCCTCTAAGTCTCTCTGGAAAGTCCATTGTCATCCTTAACCTTGGGTTTAAGAGGATGGGTGCCAGCTACGGTCTGAAAGTGGACACATCCAATATGGATTAAATGTAAATTAAAAATCCATCATCAGCTGGCCCATCATATCGGTATACTTTATGCTTTCTTTACCCCACACTCTAATCCAACTTGACTTCTTGCAAGCTAAGAGCCTGTTGTTGGCTCTCTGGGGGCATGCCACAAATTATGCTGTGCTTGTATTATGCCTGGAACTGTTGTATGCAGTATTTTCCCCTTAGCTGTATACTTTAATATTGACTGGCAAAGAAATGAAGTTTGGAAACTATGACTTCTGAAAAGCTTATATTTTAATATTTAGAGCAGATTTGTTTAAAGGAAGGATATGGTCAATGCTCTCTTCCCCTGTTTTCAATAAAGCCTAGATATTGGATTTTATGTTTGTTTAAAACAATATTTTAAACTGAGAGAATTTTTGGATAAGAAAAAAAGAAATGAGGTTAACATAAGTAAACTGTTTTAAATTAAATTATCTTAGCTACAGAATATATTACTGGAAAGGTTTTGAAAACTTCTCTAGAGGTCCTTAAATTTTTTTCACCTGTACTCCTCAAGATGGGATGGTGGGGGATGAGATGAACTCTTTGCTATTTTAAGCTTCCTTCCAACTTTCTGTTGCTGTTATTTATAATTCTACTCCAAGTGGAAAATATGGGCCTTTCTAATGTGTATTAGGAAAAGAAGCAACTGTCTGGTCGCTATGAATACAAATATGCAATGATGATGGAAAAATTAAGGATGTTGGGACCACTAATGCTCTATTCAAACTCTTAGACAAAATAAGCAGGACACTTCATTTCAGCTTTGAACTAGACTTACCTTATCAAACTTATAAAAATGCAGATTTCTGGGTTTTCACTTTCTACCTTCCCTTTCTGCCCCAAGATTCTGAATTTAATTGGTTTGGATGGGCCTGACGCATTACATTTTATTGAATATGTATTTTTGTCACAGCCCCTTTGGGAGACAGTTTGGCAGTTTCTTACAAAACAAAACATACTCTTATCATAAGATCCAACAATCATTCTCCATGGTATTTATCCAAAAGAGTTGAAAACTTACATTCAAAACAAAAAGCTACAGATGGATGTTTATAGCAGCTTTCTTCATAATTTGCAAAACTTGGAAGCAACCACAATGTCCTTCAGTAGGAAAGCGAGTAAATAAACTGTGATACATCCAGACAATGAAATATTACTTAGCTTAAAAAAAAGAACTCTCAATCCATGACAAGACTTGAAGGAAATGTAAATGCATATTACTAAGTGAAAGAAGCCAAGCTGAAATGTTATATACTCTATGATTCCAACTATAGACCTTCTGGAAAAAGGAAAACTGTGGTGACAGTAAAAAGATCAGTAGCTGCCAGGGTTTGGGGGTAGGAGTATGATGGGGATGAATAGGCAGAGCACAGACAATGAAAATACTATATGATACCATAATGATAGGACATGTCATTATACATTTGGCCAGATCCATAGAATGTACAATACTAGGAGTGAATACTAAACTGTGGTCCTTGGGTAATAAAAATATGTCAGTGTAGATTTATCCACTGTAACAAATATATCTATCACTCTGGTGGGGGATGTTGATAATGGGGGAAGCTATGCAGCTATAGGGGCAAACTGTACCTTCATCTTAATATTACTATGAATCTAAAACTTCTCTAAAAAATAAAGTCTTTTTTTTTTATTTTTTTTACAAATAGTTTATTGTCAAATTAGTTTCTACATAACACTCAGTGCTCATCCCCAAAGTGCCCTCCTCCATGCCCATCCCCCCCTCCCCCCCACATCCATCAGTCCTCAGTTTTTGTCAGCATTCAAGAGTCTCTCATGGTTTGCCTCTCTCCCTTTCCCCCACCATTTCCGCCCTTCTTCTCCCCCTTGTTCCTCCGTCAAGTTCCTCCTAATCCTCCTATACGTGCAAACATATGATATTTGTCCTTCTCTGCCTGACTTATTTCGCTCAGCATAACACCCTCAAGGTCCATCCATGTTGCTACACATGGCCAGATTTCATTGTTTCTCATTGCCATGTAGTATTCCATGGTATAGATAAACCACATCTTCTTGATCCATTCATCTGTTGATGGACACTTAGGCTCTTTCCATGTTTTAGCTATTGTGGAGAGTGCTGCTATGAACATTGGGGTACATGTGCTCCTATGCCTCAGCATTTCTGTATCCCTTGGGTAAATTCCTAGCAGTGCTATTGCTGGGTCATAGGGGAGTTCTATTGTTAGTTTCCTGAGGAACCTCCACACTGTTTTCCAGAGGGGCTGTACCAGTTTACATTCCCACCAACAGTGTAGGAGGGTGCCCGTTTCTCCACATCCTCGCCAGCATCTAGAGTTCTCTGATTTGCTCATTTTAGCCACTCTGACTGGCGTGAGGTGGTATCTCAGTGTGGTTTTGATTTGTATTTCCCTGATGAGGAGGGATGCTGAGCATCGTTTCATGTGTCTGTTGGCCATCTGGATGTCCTCTTTGGAGAAGTGTCTGTTCATGTCTTCTGCCCATTTCTTCACTGGGTTGTTTGTTTTTCGGGCGTGTAGTTTGGTGAGTTCCTTATAGATTCTGGATATTAACCCTTTATCTGATATGTCATTTGCAACTATCTTTTCCCATTCCGTTGGTTGCCTATTAATTTTCTGGGTTGTTTCCTTGGCTGTGCAGAAGCTTCTAAAAAATAAAGTCTTAAAAAGTCTTGGGCAGCTGGGTTATGTCTGGTTTCTCCATTATTACTAAGATAGCAGAGAACATCCCAGGGCTTATCTGATTCCTACCTTGAACCAAGTTCCAAAGTGGGGTCTCTAGAGAAAGGATTCACATTCAAGGTCCTCCACACATACAAGGCCTGACCCTCCCTGGTATCTGCTTCATCTGCTTGAACCTGAGCTTCAGCTCATTCTATAGCTCCACTGACTTTTGGGCCTGGCCCACATAGAATAGCTACCTGCTTACCTCTTTCCTGTTCATGCCATTCACAGCCTATGGAGAGACGGAGCAGAGAAAATGCTTGGTAACCACCCTGGGTGTGACTCTGACTTTAGCCAAGACCTCCAGTCCCATATTCTGGGCTTAGAGAAAGCCACCTGCAAACCAGGTCAGGCTTGTTAGTTGAGAATAATCAGTACCAAGATGAAGGCTATTTAAAGTGAATATAATTTTTAAAAACATGTGACAAAATTTCAGAGTAAACTATGGATTAAAATTTTTTTGATTGGGCTGTACTTTAAAAATGAAATTGAAACTTGCAAAGTTTCTCATATTTAAATATAAGTTCTAACCACAACTACACACTGATCCTTTGAACAAAGCAGTAAGCATAATTCTTTTTAAATGATATGGCAGCATAATCAACATCCTTCACTTCATGTTGGATTTCACAGCACAAAGATTCCTTTTTGTGCACAGTGAGGGCCTTAAGTCATTTTTAAGAAACATTGTACCTTGGGGCACCTAGGTGGTTCAGTTAGTTGAGCATCGAACTTTTGTTTTCAGCTCAGGTCATAATCCCAGAGTCATGGGATCGAGCCCCATGTTGGGCTCTGCACTGAGCATGGAGCCTGCTTGAGATTCTCTCTCTCTCTTTCCCTTTGTCCGTCTCCCCTGCTTGCACACACACTGTCTCTAAAACAAACAAACAAACAAACAAACACCATTTGTATCTTAATCCTTGCTGATTTTTTTTCCCTATGGTTAAGTGACCAGCCTGAACCTGCCAAATTCTAAGTTGTTAGTGGCTTTCAGTACATGAAATCCTGCATCTTCTGCAAAACATGCAACTTCTTTCTGTGATCCATTTATATTGGACTGAATTTGCATTGAGTTGCCTGCAAAAATCAACAAAAGGCAGACCTTCTCTGTATACTGAATCAATAGTTAGGATTAGATACTGAGGAGAAATGTTTGATAGGAAACTGATTTGTTTGAGTAGTCAGTTAATAATAAATATTCTTAATGGGTGGCAACCATGAAAAAGCTCTGTGGTAGGAGGCCACACGTGACATTATTATTCAAGCATTGCAATAACTTTGTGAACTTGGATCATTTACTTGTTCAGCAAATATGTATCTGGTACCTACTGACAGATGCAATTGTAGAAATATAAGGACAAAAGTAGACAAAGTCCCTACCCTCAGTTCTATACATAGGGATCTTCCCTAGTGAAAAGAGAGAAGGGACACCTCACCAGTAGCATGGAAAAACAGGAAGCAGTGTCTTCTGAGGGAAGAGTAAGAATAAGCTAAGACCCAAAGTTAGGCATCAAATAGTCTAAAGCTACGCTGTCTATTATGGTAGTCACTAGCTACATGAAACTACTGAGCACTTGAAAAATGGTTAGTCTGAATTGATATGTGCTAGATTTCAAGGAATTAGTGCAAAAAAAGGAATGTAAAATGTCTCAATTTTTATATTGAATGTGATTAAACTGATAATACGTTGAACATATTAAGCTGAATAAACTATGATATTAACATTTAAAAAGTATACTTTTATAAGATTTAAGATAAATATGACAGAACATAATGTAATAAACATAATATACATAAAACCTGTTAATTTATTTGCAGTTGAAGATCAGTGCTCATGAAGGCCATTTATTTGTTTGATAATGCCACACAAATTCACAAGAAAGAAATGATGGAATAAGAAGGGTGGAAAAGTGAGACCCAATCATTCTCTTCGTAATTTCCATCATTATACATTTTTTCACAAAAATCATGAATAACTGAAGGTAGTCATTTTGCCTCAAATTCCCAATCAAGTTTAAGAAATCTTCTGTCTGCATCTGTCATCATGAGGGAAATACAAATCAAAACCGCACTGAGATACCACCTCACGCCAGTAAGAGTGGCTAAGATGAGCAAATCAGGAGACTCTAGATGCTGGCAACGATGTGGAGAAATGGGCACCCTCTTACACTGTTGGTGGGAATGTAAACTGATACAGCCCCTCTGGAAAACAGTGTGGAGGTCCTCAAAAAAATTAACAATAGAACTCCCCTATGACCCAGAAATAGCACTGCTAGGAATTTACCAGCGATACAGGAGTGCTGATGCATAGGGGCACATGTTCCCCAATTTTCATAGCAGCACTCTCAACAATAGCCAAATCATGGAAGGAGCCCAAGTGTCCATCAACTGACGAATGGATCAAGAAGATGTGGTTTATCTATACCATGGAATACTACATGCCAATGAGGAAGAATGAAATCTGGCCTGTGTAGCAACATGGATGGAACTTGAGGGTGTTATGCTGAGTGAAATAAGTCAGGCAGAGAAGGACAGCTACCATATGTTTGCACCTATAGGTGGATTAAGAGGAACTTAATGGAAGACCATGGGGGAGAAGAAGGGGAAAAATAGTTGGGGAGAGGGAGTGAGGCAAACTATGACTCTTGAATGCTGAAAACAAATTAAGGACTAATGGGGGTGGGGGAGAGGGGGAGGGAGGTGATGGGCATGGAGGAGGGCATTTGTTGGGATGAGCACTGGGTGTTATATGGAAACCAACTTGACAATAAACTAAGAAAAAAAAAAAGAAATCTTTTGTCTGAATTTCCTAATTCTTAGTGAGATGCTAAATATTCAATTTTACAATGAGCAGGTCATTATGATAATGAACTCTGATCACAATGACTACTTCAGCATTTGCCTAAATTCTCTTGAACCAAAAAAAATCTCCAGTGGGAAGATGAGAGGCAAAAAATGGAAGAGCCAGGTAGTAAATGTGATGACTTTTAGAGGATGGCATTTCTGATACTTTCTGAGAGTTTAATCAACAACATTGAAATGGAGCAAAGGAAATACTCTTCTTTAGATAATATGGAGCACTCTAAAACTGGATTCCAAAAGCTCATTCTTGATATTATATAACTATTAATGTGCACATATAACATTCATGATGTACTTAAGGAGCAAACCCAAGTCATAACAACAATAGACCTGCTTTGCCAATATTGCTTTAATCTTAGAAGAAAAGGTTTTAAGGCAATTTCATTCTGGAAGCATTACTACGTACCTATTATGTTCAGTACACTGCACTTGGCAATGAACATAAGAGACATGCAGAAGCTCTCCTTTCTCTACCAATTCTTCAAAGGAAAGAGAATTTTCATTTTAATTAGGTGACAAGACACACTGCTAATTGTTCATGCCAATTTGCTGATCGTTTGTAGTTCCAATATGATGTTGTAAAAGGAATCACAAAACCTTGTGAGTTACTTCACTTTTTCTCTGTAGTTTTATAAGATTGATACTGTAAATGCAAATTCACTTCAAATAACTCCTGTCTTCCAAAAATCAGGTATGAACTAATATTTCCCACAACTCTGATGTTGGAATACTCCTATGGTTAATAGATTATATAAATTCAATAATTAATTGCATTCTCATTATGTAGAGTCTATATAAGAAAAAGGAGCAAGTAGATATTTGAGCAGGGATGAATTAGAGCATATTAACACATTTTTATATCGATTAAGTGCTTTTAATGTAGATTTAAAAGTTATCAGATGAACCAAGGCATTGAAAAGATGAATTTGGAAGCAATGTGGGAAGTATAATAATATCCTTGATATTTAAATTTAGATGCCCAGGGCGCCTGGGTGGCTTAGTCAGTTAAGCGTCCGACTTTCGCTTAGGTCATGATCTCGCGGTTCGTGGGTTCGAGCCCTGCGTCGGGCTCTGTGCTGACAGCCAGTTCAGAGCCTAGAGCCTGTTTCAGAGTCTGTGTCTCCTTCTCTCTCTGACCCTCCCCTGCTCACGCTGTCTCTCTCTCTCTCTCTCCTAGAAATAAATAAAAATATTTAAAAAATAAATAAATAAATTTATATGCCCTTTGGAATCATTTGTAAAATTTTTAAAAAGTACTGATACCTTGGTCCAAACCCCAGTAATACTGACTTAGTTGGTCTGCAGTATGGCCCAGGCAAGGTGATGCTAATATGCAGCAAAGTTTGAGAACTATTGGTCTAGAATCTAGAATGTAGTTTATTACTGCTTTTGAGTCATGCCCCTCCTTCAGGTTCCTAGACCCTTTTCTGATTTCATAGCCTTATCAAACAGTTTTGTGATGTTAATTTCATTTCCCAAATAGGTATTCCTGCTGGAAAGAGATAGTACTATTGTAAATGATAAATTGATTTTAAAGTTAAATCAGTCTCTGGTGAGCCCAAGATTTGGAAGGTAATGACCTCCTCTCCTGCACCCCCAAGATGATTGGCCTTGAATAGGCCCACCCTCATCAAGATTTGAGAATTCTGGAGCTAGCAGGCCAACCCTAGTAACAATAAAGGTCAAGAACCACATGAAATCATTCCATTTTGTCTATCTGCTTCCCCCAATGTACTATATGCTTGTTCCTTACATTTGTTTAATGTGTCTTTGGGCCAGTGTTTCTCAATCCTGGTTGCATATTAAAGTCGCCTGTGAGATTTTAGGACTCCTGATGCCTGGGCCACAACACAGACCAATTACAGCAAAACTTCTAGAGGTAGAGCACCTGGGTGGCTAAGTTAAGTATCTGACATTGGCTCAAGTCATGATCTCATAGCTCCTGAGCTCAAGTCCAGCATCAGGCTCTTTAAGGTCAGCACAGAGCCCACCTCAGACCTTTTGTCCTCCTTTCTCTCTATCCCTCCCCTGCTTGTGCACATATACTCTCTCTCTTTTAAAAATAAATAAACATTAAAAAAAAGTCTCTGGAGATGTGATCCAGTCATCAATGTTTAGTTAAGTTCACCAGAAGACATAGAACAGGAGGAAAAATAATTTTCTCTTGAGTCTTCTAGTCTGAGACACCCAAGTAATCAAAACACATTGGGGTGCCCCCATGGCTCAGTTGGTTAAGCACTGGACTCTTGGTTTCAGCTCAGGTCATGGTCTCACAGCTTCATGAATCTGAGCCCTGCATCAGGTTCTCTGGCAGCACAGAGCCTGCCTGGGATTCTCTCTTTTCTCTCTCTCTGCCCCACTCACACTATCTATGTCTTTAACAAAATAAAGAAATTAAAAAAAAAGAAATTAATAGGGAAAAACAAACAAAAGGTTAATAGCATGTATACCTTCTGTATATATGGGAGATATCCGAGAAAACTGAATAACTCTCTGAAATGGCTGAAGCCACTGTTTAAAATAACATCTTTAACTGAAGACAAAAGAAAGATGTAGGACGCTGTGGGAGTTGGAGGGGGAGGCCAATTATGGAAGGGCAGGGGTGAGCTGGGTGGCAAGAAGCAAAGATAAGATGGCTAAGCAGATTTAAATTGTTGCTTTCTGCACTGATAAGTTTCTAGTGATTTAGAGTTATCCTTTTGGCATAGAGAGGGAGACACCTTACAAATAGAGATTACCCTTATAAATACAAATTTTTCTTACAAAAGGATAACTTCTATTTTCAGAGCTTCTGCTATGTCTGCTATTTCTTAAAAATACTCAGCCTAATTCAATCCTTATGCCAAGAGACATATTTTGGGGTGACAAATTCTCCTCCCCTTAAACATTGAGAGTCAGTGTGTTAAGCTATAATACTCTCACAAATGTACCTAAAACATTTTTTAATTTGTGGGGTTTTGTTTACTTGTTTTAGATGATATTTGAAGCTGCAAATATGTAGACATATATCTCTTTTTAACTCTATCAAACTCTAAGCTGGTTTGTTTGATGACAGATAGATATTATTAAAAATATATTTGAAAAATTAAGTAGAACTGCCTGGTAATATAATTACATATCCCTTATTTTGGCCAGGGATTCTTCTAAGCCTCATACATAAATTGACTTCCTTATTCTTTCCCCATTTTAGAGATGAGGGAACTTGCCCAGGAGCATACATTTAGGGTTGGGGCCAAGACTCAAAAGAGCCAGTCTGGCTCCAGAGTCAGTAAGCTTATCTTAACCACAGTGACCAATGGGTGTGGTTGCTACAACTGCCAGATGCAATGAGGTAGATAATATTCTTACACTTCTATTTTACCTGTAAGGAACTGAGGTACAGAGTAACTTTCCTAGAATCCCATAGCTAGTAAGTGGCTGAGCTGGGATTTAAACTCAAGCAGCTTGACCCTAAAGTTTGTGCTTTGTCAATAATCTAGACTTCTTTCACAAATATTCAACGGATGCAGCTTTTCAGAAACTTATGTTATAATACATATTGGAATTTGGTATTGTAAGTTTCATGTGTGCTTCTAGGCTTAAACTTAATATTTTATGCAGAATTCTACCTAGGATTTTTGCTCTACTACTACTGTACTGGAGAAGCCACTTATAAAGGATGATATAGCTGCTTTATTAATATTAGTTCATAGTTTCAAAATTTCTTTTGATTTGTGCATATGTTAGGCACCATAAGTTCATCAAAGTTGCACGTAAAAAGATTCACCATGCCCTTTCCCAAATCTTTGCCATTTTCCACATCCAAAAATCTTTTTAATTTCCCTTATTAGTTTGGTGTGCCCTTAATTGAGTATTAAACATCCAGATTTCTCCCAGCTATTGGACATTGTCCCATTTCAAACTTTTAAAAAGAAATTATTCAGAATTTTACAGCAAAAACTATGTAAATAGGACAAATATATCTCAGCCCTTGGCAAATGGCCTTGAGAATTGAAACAGTTTCACACTGTGGATTTCCATTAATGTTACAAATATATTGAACCTAGTCTTTGAAAAATGAATCAATTCTAGATTTTAAGAGGTGATTTTAGAAGTTCCCTATCTCATGTTTTAATATACAAACAAATCACCAGAGGCTCTTGTTAAAAAAAAGTACAAAAATCTGGGAGGCTAGAGGTAGGATACTGGGTTCCATTTTTCTAACAACTTCCCAAGTGATGG
Source organism: Hyaena hyaena (assembly GCF_003009895.1). Lineage (NCBI taxonomy): Eukaryota > Metazoa > Chordata > Mammalia > Carnivora > Hyaenidae > Hyaena > Hyaena hyaena. The sequence goes on along the minus strand of NW_024082721.1, from coordinate 9,536 downwards.
TGATGCTGCTGGTCTATGACTCACATTTGCATAGCAAGGATATTGTGCTGATAAACTGGTTCTCCAAAGGAGGAAAACAAAGTTTTTATTTGTTGCTAATTTCTATGATTTAAATACCCCCACAATGGCCAAATTCCATACCAACATGATTCACTGAAAACTAAGTCGGGAAGAAATATGCAGCATTATATATAGGAGGGGCTCTTGAAAGTGGTCATAATGCGGCTTCAGCACTCTATTGGTGTGTGACTTTAGACACACCCTATTTCAAGATTGAAAATAATAAAGGGGTACCTGGGTGGCTCAGTTGGTTAAGCGTCTGACTTTGGCTCAGGTCATGATCTCACAGTTCATGGGTTCGAGCCTTGCATCGGGCTCTGTGCTGACAGCTAGCTCAGAGCCTGGAGCCTGCTTTGGATTCTGTGTCTCCCTCTCTCTCTGACCCTCCCTGCTCACGCTGTGTCTCTCTCAGAAAGAAATAAAACATTAAAAAACATTAAAAAAAGAAAGAAAGAAAATAATAAGAGGTGCTGTTCCACTCTGCAAAGGTGAGAGAGACAAAGAATGTTATAGGGAAAGTGACTAAAGATTAGTTACAAGGTGTTGAGAATAGGTGCAGAGTAATGTAGTTTCATATTATTTAGACTGAGTTAGAAAGCATGTTTAAGGAGTTAAAATCCACGTGGTGCCAATAATGGAGACTTTGAGTAGGATTGGATCAGATTTGATCGTGACAGTTTCAGACACATGGATAAGGAGAACAGTCACAGAAAAGGAAGTGAGGTAAGAACTAGAATGTCTGATGCAAACGAAGTGAGGGAAAACATTGGCATTCCTGAAGAGCTGGGAGTGGGGTAGTTGTTTTAGCGGCTGAACAAAAGCATCCTGCTTTCACAAATGTTTCATTTTATGGCATGTTTGGGGAATAAAATATTCAGATTAATCAAACATTCAAGTTAACAGGGATGTGATAGATGACTAGAAAGAGATACCAATGCTTAACGAATAGAACACATTGAAGTATACAGAACGTAATTTCTTTGTTCTTTGATGGAGAAAGCACTTCTAGAGCTGCCATTTCTCAGCGCCATCACATGGAGCACTTTTGGCCCCTAATTGGATAGAGTTGGAGACGGAATGTGGGAAGTTCCATTCCCATTGTGTTACAACAAGATCATGTTCTCAAGATCTTCCCCAAGGCTGCAGTGTGAAACATCTTGGGAAAACTTACCCCATAGAAAGAATTCCTAACTGAGAGAAATGCTCTCCTTTGCAATATGCTGAGTCTTTAGGAGTCCAGGTTCAGCTTCCTCATCTGAAAATACCTATCTCATGTAGATTTTGTGAGGTTAACATGAGGCTAAAATACCTATCTCATGAGGATTAAATGGTCAGGACATGTTAGTGCTCAATAAATACAAGTTTTTACATTCCAAATACATCTTTCAGAAAACCTATGGCTAACTGTGAACTATGTCTGAATATTCGGGACCTTTCTTGCTTTCCCAGGGGAGAGCTTTCCCTAGACCCTGTGACCCCTGCTTTAGCCAGCTAACCTAATGTCTTCTTACATTTCTGAGAGCTGAATACAGATTTATTTTGAAAAAAAATTCTTTTCTTTCCTGTGTCTTAGAATAAATGTGCTATTTCATTTTCTTAATTTGTACTCTGTTAAGAACCAGAAGAGGGAACTTAAGGTCAGTCAGTCTCTCAGGTTGAGAAACTCTTAAGCTATAAGCCCCAGAATCTTGTCTTTGTCTCTGATTCCAAATGGGCTTGTGGGGAAAAGTGATATAACCATGAGATCACTGTGTTCTTTTAGATGATTTCCTGTTTCCTGTGTATTTAAATATACAGGGAATAATCCTGCTATTAAAATGAGACCCTGTATGTGTGTATGGGCAGAAGTTCAATGAAAAAGGAAGAAAAATATGCTTGCTGAATACCAGATGTAGAATGCATAAATCCTGTCAGAACAAGTGAGGAATAGCTTTATGGCTGACTTGCAAGAAACCTAAGGGAACTGGGAAGTCAGATAGGCATGTGTCAAACAGACTTATTTAAATCATCCACTTCCTCAGCAAAATAAAAGTTTGAGAGGGTTCTGTTTTCTTTTGTGGTTTGAAATTACAGTTGTAGCCTTAGAGGTCCTGCTTGATTGAGGGCTTCCAAGCAAAGAAGTTACACTACCAACTTCAGGCTCCCAGCAACAGCAGGATCACCCAATGCCTCTGACTGAGGTCTCCAACCTTACCCTGTTTGTACTTTCTGCTCTTTGTCATCTTGGAAACAAATTGCAGTGCAGCTGACCACTGCTTCATGGCCCTCCAGCTTGCTATGGCTGAAAAGTGTTTGCATCTGGAAGAGGATGGTGCCCACTGGCTTGCTTCTCAGACCCAGCGTCAGATGGCATATAGTGGTACATGGCACAGCCGTTAGTGCTGCAGACTTGGAAACTAGGCAACCCTCTCTCCCCCCAGCCTCTTCTTCTCCACAGTTCATACACTGGTGGTGATCCTATGTACTACCAGTTTATGTAAGACAAACAAACCTGATTTAAAAACTCATAACTTGTGTGCTTGGTTATAAGATCCATATTAATTTGCAGTGAGAGATAAAACTAGACACCAATCATTTTTCAGATATGACTTCCTGACAGGTAAGTCTCTTAGAGGGCCAACTTCTAGTTAAGTACGTTATTGGTGTGAATAGATGCAAAGGAGAGGTGTTTAAGTATTAACCATTTTCTTTAAGGTGTGGTAGCTCCCTAAATTGTTTTTCATGTGATATTTCTCTTTTAATATCCTGGTAAATATTTTGTTCTGCCATGGCTATACTCACTAGAATAAAAACAAAATATGGTGCTGCAAAAAGACCATGGGCTTTGTGGTCAAACAGACCCAGGTCTAAATTATTCCAACTCTACTACTTACTATGTGTAAATATGAACATGTGACTATACCTCTTTGAGCTTCAGTTTGCTTACCTTTTTGCTGAGAATATATATTTAAAAAGTAGTTATATAGAACCTACCACAATATCTCAGTATCTGCTACCTTGGGAAAAAATGAAAAATTCTTAATGCTTACCATCCATCCATCCATCCATCCATCCATTCACCCATGTATTCTTTCACTAAGTGCCTTTTAAACATATTTTTTTTTTATGTGCCAGCCATTGTTTCTGTTGGTATAGCTCCAAACAAGAGCAAAGTATGAACTTTGACCATAGGACATAGTCTGACTGTCTAAAGAGGAGACATGTATGTATTTAAAGGCATGTACTATGCACAAAGATGACATAAAGGTGATGTTCAATTCTCTGGCCAGAGTGTGAAGTGTCAGGAAAACATTAGACAAGGATATAATTCATAAGCTGGACCTTGAAGAACGAGTGAGTTTTCAGCTAAATGAGGTGAGGAGTACAACAGATGGCAATGATGGCAAAGTTAAGCATTTCAGAAAGTACAGAGTGTGCAAAAGCCAAGAGACAGAGAAGAATCTGGTACCTTTTGAGAATTACAAATCATTCTGTATTTGAAAGCATAGGTCCTTATGGGTATAGGAGGGTATAGAATGGCAAGAAGGATGAGTCAGAACCTGTCAGAGGCCTTAGGAGACATGAAGAGGCATAATCATTTTGTGCTATGAGCAGTTGTGAGCTATGGAAACTTTGTGAGCATATGCATACAGATCGATATCCTGCTGATAGAACATTACTACCATACAAGTGTTTATTAGATATGCATAATTATTTTTTTATTTCTCTTGATGATATTTGGAAACATGCCTAATGTGAGAAATATTCAAATAATCAACTCATGTAGTCACAAGTTGGCTCCTTGTTGACATTTTTTTCGGGGAAGTGACAGTGGCAGTGGAGGGCTTACATTGTCCTGTGCTCTTGTTTCACTGTTCAATATTGTCAGAAGAGAATCTGTACTGTTTATATTTACTTTTATTCTTCATACCCTCTTCTTTGTTTCAAAATTCGCTTTTCTCTTTTTTTTAAAATTTTTAACGTTTATTTAATTTTGAGAGACAAAGATAGAGCCTGAGTGGGGGAGGGACAGAGAGAGAGGGAGACACAGAACCCAAAGCAGGCTCTAGGCTCAGAGTTGTCAGCACAGAGCCTGACTCAGGGCTTGAACTCATGAACAGCAAGATCATGACCTGAGCCGAAGTCAGATGCTTCACTGGCTGAGCCACCCAGGCACTCCTCAAAATCCCTTTATTTTAGCAAAACATCTGAAGAACTGTTCTCTGTTATGACAACAGGGAAAAAGGACTAAGTTTTTGTGCCCAGCCTCTGTGCGGAAGGATCACTGGAGGCGGTTTGTGTTTGAGTAATATTGAGGTAACGGGAATGATGTTGGGTACAGAGCATTCTGGCAACTCGGCCACAGAGCTGTTGTGATTGGTGTGAAGACACCCAGATTTGGGGGGGTTTAAGAGCTAAGATGCTTGGATTACTTCAGAGCCCAGGCCTCTACTACATCGCAGCTCAGAGCAAGATGTCCCAAAAGCATAATAAGCATTAGAACGAGACTGACAGGATGGGAAAATGCCCAAGAGGAGTGCCAGATACACAGACATAGATATAAACTTCTTCGTTTATGGAATCCGTTCCCAGCCATGCAGGTAAGATTTCAAAGCAAGAATTGTAGTGAAGTAGTGTCTTAGACACAGAAACTAGGTGAGAGCCCAATAAGTTAAACGTGGGGGGTGAAAGGGAGTGGCAGTTTGGAGGCTATGTGGGTGCAGCCTCACCTCTGCCCCTCTGGATATGGGCTCTATTGTCAGTAGGTATGATTCCAATGCTAGTTTCCTTTCTCTGTAAGGTGAAATATCAACTGGACCAAAGGACAAACTATGATGTGTGAGTCTCATCAGATATTAGGCCTGGGGCTTGTTGTTTTTCTAGTAGTGAGAAAACTGAAAAAAAGAAAAAAAAAGACAAATGTGTGTGTCAAAGGGAATGATTTTAAGGTTCCATGCTTTCATGTGTGTTTAAGAACTGCTCTTATGGGGCAACTGGGTGGCTTAGTCGGTTGGGCGTCCGACTTTGGCTCAGGTCATGATCTCACGGTTCGTGGGTTCAAGCCCCGCTTTGGGCTCTATGCTGACAGCTCAGAGCCTGGGGCCTGTCTTCGGATTCTGTGTCTCCTTCTCTCTCTCTGACCCTCCCCTGCTCACGCTGCTTGCTCTCTCTCTCTCTCTCATAAATAAAAAACATTTAAATAAATAAATAAACAAACAGAAAAAAAGATGGCTCTTAGCTCTTAGCAATGTGAAATACATTTCTTTCTGCTTTGAACATTGGTAAGTCTTCTATAATCTTTTAAAAGTGCAATTCCATTGAGGGACAAAGAATTTTTCAGAATTAGTACCACAAATAATGGGGTGGGAGTGGAGGTGGGGGTGGTGAGTGGACTATGTGTGTAGGGAGAGAGAGAGAGAGAGAGAGAGAGAGAATATGAAGGCCTTATAAGGTAACGTGTTGAATGCTACATATCCTGTTGACTATGGACCCCAGAATGTGTATGGTGAAATTTATTGGAACAAAATTTACATATTTATGAAAAGGATGCAGTTTAGGGAAAAAAATAGCTAGTTATGCCAGCATCCTTCTTCTTTGTTGATGTTGCAACGTTATACAAGCCCTGAATCCTTCCACATTTCCAGCTTTTATCTAAGAGTGTGTACCACCTGGGTTGGAAGGAGGAAAATGAATGAAATTGGGGAAGTAAATGGTGAGAAATATCCTGAAAGAAATCAGCTAGATATGTTCAAATCAGCAGGTGCCAAGAAAAGTTACATAGCAATTTGAGAATTGTGTAAGGAAAGTTCTGACATATATTTTCTTTCATGTTTTTTTCCCCCTCTTCTGCCAGAACCTATAGTGATTGCATCACTTCTCTTCCTCACCTCTTCCTCTTGTCCAATTTGTTTGTGTAGAGGCTATATGAGTTCATTGTCCCTGGAGATGGAGCAGACAGAGGAGAAAGCAGTGACTGTTTGGTGAGCTTAAAGACATACCTCTTCTCTGGAAAGTGAGAGGATAAGGGGTGGTGATGGGCAGACGATATATATATATATATATATATATTACCTATCCATTGCTTCATTTTAAGCATAACAAACATAATCTCACATAATCTCTGAGAGTCAGGAAGGCAAGAATGGCTTAGCTGGCTGGAGCTTGCTCAGCTTCTTTGGAGTTGTAGTCAAGTTGTCTCCTGAGGCTGCAGGCATTTGAAAGCTCAGCAGGGACTGAAGCCTTCAATTCTAACTGGCTTACTTACATGGTTACTGGCTGGAGACCTCAGTTCCTCACCCCATGGCATCTCCAAGAGCCAGTGACCCATGAGAGAAAGGCTAAGACAGAAGCTGTAGTGTTTATTATGACCTAGTCTTGGAAGTGATGTAATGTCACTTCCATTGTATTCTATACATTAGACAACAATAATCCAGCCCACACTCAAAATGAGGGGACTTAAGCTTCACTTCATGAAAGAAAGGGCACCAGAGAATTTATGGACATGTTTTAAAACTACCATAATATGTATAGGCCAACTTTACAAGATGTAGATTTGGGACTGGAACAAAGCTATGGATAATGTCTCATTTTGTAAATAGCAGCCTCATCTGTAATAAAAGCCCAGAGTTTATGGATCATCACAGCCAAAGAGGAAAAGGTTTGCTGGAAAAAAGTTGTAAAGGATGTTATTTCACTTGTCTATTTATTCTAGGCCCCAGGGTAATGGTTACAAATTATATGTCTTACATGATTCAGGAACCTCTGCTAAATAACAACTGAACAAAAGGGTTTTACCAGTTTGCTCCTGCTACAACATATGAGTTCCGGCTTCTCCAAACCCTTGGTAATATAGTAGATTAGCCCCTCTTTGATATTTGCCAGTTTGGTAGGTATAGAAGATCTGCAGTTGCTCTTTTAATTTCTCTCTCTCTCTCTCCTCTTTGTTTTTGAGAAGGCATGGGGAGAGGCAGAGGGAGAAGGAGAGAGATAATCTTAAGCAGGCTGCATACCTAGCACAGAGCCCTACACAGGGCTCAATCTGGAGCTCGAGACTATGAGATCATGACCTGAGCTGAAATCAAGAGTCAGATGCTTGACTAACTGAGCCACCCAGGCGCCCCTCTATTTCTCTTAGTGTGAATGTGATTAAGCCTCCTTTTATATGCTTTAAACCATCTGAATTTACTTTACTGTCAACTATTTGTCTTAATTTTTGCCTACTTTTATATGGGACTTGTCTTTTTGTTTTTTCCTTATTAATTAATGGAAGTTCTTTAGAGATTAAAGAAATTAGCTCTTCTCTGCAATGTGAATAGCAGAAATTTAGTCCTAGTGTGTTGTTTATTTTTTGACTTTCTATTGTTTCTAATTCTCTTTATGTCATGTAGTGATTTAAAAAATAAATTTATTATATGGTCACATTCATCATTTTTTTTTCTCTTATAGCTTCTGGGTTTGTGTCATTCTTAGCCTTTCCATTCTATGGTTATTAAGAATATCCCATGGTTTTTCCTTTAGTACTATTATAGTTCGGATGTTTTGCATTTTAACTTTGATTGAACTGGTTCTTTTCATGCTTCACAATATTAAAGTATAAATACTTCAGTATTAAAATATTAGTGGAACATTAAGTTTATGTCCATTTTGTTTCTGTTCCAGATATACTTCTGTTTTATTTTCAGTTTTCTCATTTGTGAAATAGGGATAATAATTACTATCAAGTAACATCCACAGCCTTTGGTGGGAAAAGACCATTTTACAAACTGAAAGCTAAACCAGAATTTTCTTCCTCATTTCTTAAATCCTTTACTCAATGATTATGTTCTCTGCCCCAATGGGACAATCAAGATTAATATGGATTACAAAATAGTTTGCCTTAATAACGAAGATCAAAATTCAAATTAACCATTCATGTCTGCTTACATGGGGGTCCCTGCTTTCACCTAAAATGGTTAATTACATTATTTTCAACAATATACATCCACAGCTATCACTGCTAAAGTAATTTTGGCTACTTATCAAGCAGGATTGGAAAATGCCTCATATTATGAATGTTATAGACAAAACATTAGTTTTGAATTGGTTATTTGTAAATCAAAATGATAATTCCACTGAAATAATATTTTAAACGTTGGTTAGGTTCTTGTGTCTTATCCCAAATTTGAGATTTATATATTATATGATGAAGGATGGGGGAAATTGTACTATGTCAACTACACACAACCATGTTTTATAATACTGTCTCTTTGATAATCTACATCTGAGGGCCACGTCAGGAAGCTCAAAATACATCTTTCTTAGTCCTCGCAGCAGAAAGCGATGTTTATTGTCGGAGGCAGGAGTCATTGGCAGGTGGTTTTAGGCTCCAGAAAAGATACCCTTGTTAAGAGGATATGTGGGTGGCTCAGTCGGTTGAACGGCTGACTTCACCTCAGATCATGATCTTGTGGTCTGTGACTTCGAGCCTGACCTAGGGCTCTGTGCTGACAGCTCAGAGCCTCGAGCCTGCTTTGGATTCTGTGTCTTCCTCTCTCTCTGCCCCTCCCCTGCCCATGTTCTGTCTCTGTGTCTCTCAAAAATAAACATTAAAAATTTTTTGAAAAGACGCTATCTCTTTATATTTATATTAGGGAAAGCAATTCCCTAATATTTGGCAGTTGTACTGAATGGGAAGCATAAAGATGTTATGTGCACAGTGTTGAATTTCAGAGGTGTACCATTTTTTTTTCTCAGCACATGGCCATAAGGAGCTTTCTTGAGTATAGCCTGAGAGTCTGGGATATGGAACTTTGTCACATAAGGCATGGAAATGGAGGAGAGGTGGGGGAAGGTGGACCTAGCTTTGAAATATGAGAAACTGTAGAAGTTACTCAGCAGAATATAGTATCTTAATGGGTATAGAGAATATAATACATACTTAGAGTGAAATATGATGTGATAGGGCCATCTTTCTAAGAATTTGAATGGTGCACAAAGTGGGGGGCTAAGAAATTTACAAAAGGAAGCTTTAGTTTTAGTCAACTTTGTGAGCATGAAACAGGGTTTCAGCCACCAAGGTGTTACAAGAGAAGGAAGGTCCTGGGGAAGATAAAATGAAAGGTAGATCTTGAACCTCACACTGATGGTTTGGCTGTGATTAATCCCTGATGTCTGACATTGGGGCCTATCTTGGGAAGTGGGGCAAAGCAAAGGTAACACAATGAATGGAGTAGACCTGAGTGTGGAGCAAGGAGGTAACAAAGGCCGGAGTGGGAAAATGACAGTTTTCTACCACTGAGAAAGTAGCTGACTGTTATTTGTGGTACTACACTTACCACTGTATTTTGTATCTAGTTTAAAATATATATTTGTGAGAGAAGGGGGCAAGATGGCAGAGAAGTAAGGAGCTCCGTACTTGCACTCGCGCCCATACATCACACAGAAAAGAGCTGAAGCCATTGGAAACCTTACGAAACCTGAGAGACTGGGAGAAAAAGGACGCAGAATCCACTGAGAGA
>NW_024082720.1:0-109587 GCF_003009895.1 Hyaena hyaena | reverse complement strand
GATCTTTTCTGTGTGATGTATGGGCGCGAGTGCAAGTACGGAGCTCCTTACTTCTCCGCCATCTTGCCCTCTCTCCCATAGCACAGTTTTTAATCACTTATGGTGGAAAGGGTACATTACTACTCTCATAGAGTAAAGTAGACTTCTGAGAAGAGTAATTTTTAACCTTTTAGGAAATTTTGATGATATGCTAAAATATGTTTCCTCAGCATTAATAGTTAAATTATTTAAATCATCTATAACCTATATATTTTTCTTAGAGAGAGAGAGATAGAGCAGGGGAGAGGGACAGAGGGAGAGAAAGATATCTCCAAGCAGGCTTCGTGCTCAGCACAGGGTCCGATGTGGGGCTTGATCTCACAACTCTGAGATCATGACCTGAGCCGAAATCAAGAGTTGGACAACTCAACTGACTGAGCCACCCAGGTGTCCCTCCTTTATAAAAACCAATCAATCAATTAATTAATTTTTACATGGCTTAATATTAACTATATAGTCAATGTGGGAGAGATGGAGATTAGAAGGAGTTCTTCTAACAAAACCAAAAATTAACAATTTTTACTTATATCTGAAGTAATTTAAGTCATGAGAAATTTGTTGCATACAGTTTGCAACTGATATTTTAATTGGTCATCATACTCTGAATTACTGAAAAAGGACTTTATCACATTTTTATGAAGTCATCTTTGTCAGATATTCATATTACAACCCTTGTTTCCTTTTTCTGGTATTTTCTTTTATAGCATTGATAATTTTATTACCATGAATTATTTATTGTAAGTCAACTTTTTTAAAGCAAGTTTGCAGTATTTAGTTACAATGAGATTTTATTGTATTGTGTTTTAACCAAACCCAGGATTCCCTTCCATTTAATTTATGAGTTTGTGACATTTAAGTTAATCACTATAATAGTATAATGTATAATAGTATACATATATATCATTATACATGTATTATTATTATATGTATATGTATATATGTATTATTATATATTATAATCATTATAATAGTAGAATATATAATAGTATAGTACTATAATAATAGTATTTTCAAAAAAATAATAGTATTTTCATTTCACTTTATTGTCCTATTTTACTCTTTTGTGTAAGTGTTTTCCTCCCTAATTTATTATTTATGTTTAGTTCTTTTGAATAACTAGGAAAAGGTATAGTTCTGTCTTTAATTATAATAGTGGTTACTTTTACAAACATATAATAATGATAAAATTTATATTTCTTAATCTATCACACTTAGAAATGAAATATTATCTAATGAATACCAGCTGTGAAATATGAATAAATTAGCACACTTACAGACATTTTCATTCCCTCCCTCTTTTTCCTGTTTCCCAAGTTTTGTTAATTTGTCAAGACTTTTTCCTCCAATCAATTTTAACAAACCTGTATTATAATTTGTTACATGGTTCCCTTGATCCATGTTTAGAGATTCATTCACTTCTGCTATCTCTTCCATACCATACTTCATGGTTGGTTAATTTACACCTTTAGGTAAATTGAGAACTTAGTTTGTTCCAGGCAATGTGTCAGGAACTATGGATTTAGCAATGGGTAGAGTAGCCACTAATAATGCACCCAGACAGCAGTTCTCAGTATAGTAAGTAGAATTTCCAAATAAGAAAAGTCACTTCACTTTTCTTATAATTTCAATACTGTTCATTAAAAAAAAAAAATCTTTTGGGACACCTGGGTAGCTCAGTAGTTGGAACATCCAACTTTGATTCAGGTCATGATTTCATGGTTCATGGGTTTGAACCCCGTATTGGGCTCTACGCTGACAGCTCAGAGCGTGGAGCCTGCTTCACATTCTGTGTATGTGTTTCTCTCTCTACCCCTCCCCCACATGTGTGCACTCTCTCTTTCTCTTTCAGATATAAATAAAATATTAAAAAATTCTTTTATTTCATTCTTTTACTTTTCATTGAGATTGCATTTGATAGTAAGAATCTCTATGGGCATTCTAGTTTCATTATTTCATTTGTTTTCTAGGCATATATACTTGACATTTAAAAGTTTTATTCCATGTAATTCTCATGGCTTCATAAGGAGTTCATTGGTTTACCTCTGAGTAAAAATTTTCCCCTGTCTTGTTTGCTTCATTCACCCTCACACATTTGTTTTGAACATTTGAATTTGTGCTTGTTCAATGATGTGTGAGTGTGAAATGCCAGGGGAAATAATTGGACAATACAACCTATTCAAAGTTTAAAATCTTAATTATGCTTCTAATGTGTTCTATTAGTTGTCAGAAGCCTCTCAGTTGAATCCCAAACAGTTATTGAGAAGTTCTTGTGGTCTTAAAAAGTGTCCTGGGAATGAATTTTTAAAGCATGTCTCAACTCATTTCCTTACAGTCTCTTTCCATTCACAAATCCTTATTGTTGCCTTTCCAAGTTTCTGGTGAATAGAGAATCCCTAAGAGAGATCATGACCTCAGCCAAAATTGAGTCAGATGCTTAACTGACTACACCACTCAAGGCAACCCTAATATTTTTTTTCCTTAAACAGAGAGTTTTATGACACAATCTGCTTCAGAAAAACTTTATTTTATGTAACTGAAAACTTCATAATGTGATGTATATGAAATATATAAAAGTATATATATGTATACAAAAGAATCTATTATGTCTTGTGTAATATAATAACATTTTATTTTATTTATTTTTATTTATATTTTTGAGAGAAAGAGATGTAGTGTGAGTGGGGGAATGACAGAGAGAGAGAGGGAGACATAGATTCTGAACTTACATCCCCACATATTAACATCATTCCTGTTATTCCCAAATATTAGCACCTTCTATATCATTTTTATGCATAAAAAGGAAATTTCATTTAAACAAATATTATTTGTCATAAGTTCACTCTAAAGTATTAAATATTAAAAATCCTTCATTCCAAAGGGATTCCTTAAGTCAAGACGCAGAATGGAACACAGAGTAAAATCATGAGGGAAGTGAACAACTTTTTGAGACTTGGAAGAGGAAATTTCTTCAACACAGAGGCTGAAGGACTGGAACAAAGATAAAATTTCCTGATTTGACAATTTGGTCTAACCAATACCCATTTCAGCTGTGCTACATAAAATCATTCTCAAATGCACATTTCTAAAGTGATTTCTGTAAAGAATATACCAATTACTATTCAATGGTATTTTGTGATAAGTGCAACTCTTTGTACCCTTGCCAGCATTAGGTGTTACATATTTTTTATCCTTGCTAGTTTTATGTAGAAATATTTCTCATTATTTTTTCATTAGAAGTTCTTTATTAGTGAGGCTAAATATTTTTAATTTTTTGTGAATTATATTTTTATCATATCATGCAACACACATTGGCTATGTAGGACCTGATGATCTTTCTCATCTGTAATAATTCTGTCCTTTTATTTCATTTCCATTCTTTCCATTGTTTTGCTTTACAAATATATTCAGTGAGAACAAGGTATAATTAAAATTAATCAATTTTTTTGGTCTTATCCCAGTAATCCTAGAGGATGATTTGATGATAAAGTTGATAATAACTGTGATGAGAATACAGTGAAAGATTGTTTATACATTCTATTACCATGCTGTTTTTAATTTGGTTAAATATCATGAATGTCAGAAAAAAAAAGATATTTGTTATCATCTTTATCAGTTAACACTGTTTAAAAGAGCTAGTGTTTGTGTTATACCAAGAAAAGGAAGTTATGTAAAGTTGCTAGAAACAGCAAATAAACAAGGCCATTTTAAAATATAAAACAACTTGTGTTTAAATTATAGAATCTATTAGGTTATTCCAAATTTTTTGGAAATATTGGATTATGTATATCTTCTGTATTATGGAAAATATATATCTTCCCCACTGAGAAGTTATAGTTTATCATTTTACTCCTGGTACTAAAATCTAGATGAAGTCCAGATAAGTTATTTTATATAGAAGGTAAATTCTAATTTCTAGATATTCAAAGAATGAGTGTTCAGTGCTATTCATGGAAAGCCTTGTTGTGGATACATGGAAAATCATGGAAACTATTTTCATATAATAACAATTTTACCAAATTTTACCAAATATAACAAATTTGTAAACTAATTTTTTAATAATGTCTTTATGTTTTAATTTTTTAAATATTTTTTGAAAACAAGATTGGTAGTTAGGTACATTTGGTACACTGGTTTTTTTTTTTTCAAGTTTCTGGGTCAGTTTATTGAAGAAAATCCTGAGATTTCAAGGTGAACTGTGAAAATCATTTACATGTGTGCCTACTTATTGGTGTGATTCTGGATTTTTTTCTTTAATATTGTGCAAGCAATGCAAAATAAAAAAAATAAAACTGAAGGTTGAGGCTGCATCAATCATCCGTAGCCCAGAGTTCACATTTTTGTGGTCATTAAAACAGCATCAGGTGCAGCCACTCTAGAAAACAGTGTGGACTTGCCTCAAAAAATTAAAAATAGAACTACCCTATGACACAGCAGTAGCACTACTAGGAATTTATCCAAAGGATACAGGAGTGCTAATTCGTAGGGGCACATGTGCCCCAGTGTGATAGCCAAATTATGGAAAGAGCCCAAATGTCCATCGACTGATGAATGGATAAAGAAGACGCGGTGTACACACACACACACACACACACACACACACACATACACACTGGAATACTACTTGGCAATGAAAAAGAATGAAATCTTGCCATTTGGTACACTGTTTCTTATACTAACGGCCTATGTATGGGACTACTGTTTGGATTTTTCTGAATAACCAATATATCCCATGCCAGAGATAAGGAAAGACCTATAGAGGAAGGAGATAGATACAGGAAGGATTATTGCAATTGATGAGGGATTTGTAATGTATGGAAACGAGAAGAATGGAGACAGCCAAGGATATTAATGGCTAGAATTTATACTTATTATTTGTCAAGCACTGTACTTAAGTGCTTCCACACAGGGATGTAGGTTTCAGCCTTCAAAACAAATTTATAAGGTAGCGGATATTTTAATATCCTAATGACGTTAATAAGAACTAAGGCTTAGAGAGGTGAAACCTCTTTTTCAAGGTCAAAGAGCTCAGCAGCAAAGGTAGATTTAGAACACAAACTTATGTGACTTAGAAATTTATACATTTCTTTTCTTTTACTTTGTTTTGTCTGTTTTCTTACCTTCTTACTAAAAGTGATATATGTATCTAATTAAAATATTGAAATGATTTAATGAGAAACAAAACTAAAAAAAAAAAAAAAGCAATCAGCTACCCTATGTCTAAAATGCCACACACTGGACACAATAAACTTAATTTTTTATCTGTATCATTTGGCCATTTACCCCAATATTTCTAACTATCAAAGGTTATACTACTAATTTTTGTAAATCAAGTTTCCTGAGCTCTAATATATCACAAGATGTACAGTTCAATGAACTTAGATGAATGTATTCACCCAGGTAATCACCACACTAAACAAGAGATAGACATTGTCATGCCAGAAAGTTCTCCGTATACTCCTTTCCAGTCAATCCTTCTACCCACACTGACCCATGACCCTGATGTTATTTTTATCAACATAAACTTACATAAGTTAGTTTTACTTCTCTAGAACATCATGTATACTACATTCTTTTTCATGTGTGTGGCTGCTTTTGGCTCAGCAAAATAAATTTGAAATTCACCCATGTTGTTGCATGTAATCAGCACTTAGTAGTACTCTATTGTATAGATACGCCATAATTTTTAAAATTAATTTTACTTTGATGGATACTCAAGTTATTTCTAATATTTGGCTATTAAGATTAAATTTACCATGAATATTTGTGCACAACTCTTTGTGTGGACATATGTTTTTATTTCTTTGTAGTAGAATGAGGTAGGTGTATGTTTAAGTTGATAAGAAACTGCTTAAAACATTTCTCCAAATCGTACCATTCACATTTTCACTCATAGTGCATGAGACTTCTAGCTCCATATTCCCACTGACTTTTATTTTTGTCAGTATTTTTAATTTTAGCCATTCTCTAAACCAATATCTCATTATGGTTTTAACATGGTTTGTGTCTGCCTAAACAGTAATGATTTTAAGCATCTATTCATGTGCTTATTGTCCATTCATATGTTTTCTTTTGGGAAGTATATCTTCAAGTCCTTTGCTTATATTCTACTGGTGCTTTTTATTATTTTTGAGCTGTAGGAGTCATGAACACAGTTTTTTTGTGTGTATTTCATCAAACTCACTCCTTTTATGAGTGAGTGTATATGTGTGTTTATGAGTGTGCATGCACGGAGGCGTCTGTGCCATTATCCAAACAGAATGTTTATGTGCACAGACACACATGTTTGAATGCTTTTAAGCTATTTTCATTCTCACTCGTCTGAAATTTCATGATAACATTCCTTAGTGTGTATCTATTTTGTTTATTGTGCTAGGTGCTTTTGGCAGACTTTCAGTTTAGATACTCATGCTCTTTAGTTTGGGAATATTTTATGGAATTTTAAATATAATTATCTGGGAGTTTTTTCTCTGTTTTTATTTCCTTTTGGAAAATCTGTTATTCAAATATTGGATTTCTTGGCCAAGTTTTCTACTTTTCTAATATTTCCTTTATTTTATATCTTGGTGATTTTATTTTAAGTTTCAGATATTTGCTCAAATTTATCCTCCTATGTTTTTTCTTTCCTTGAATTTTTATTGTGGTAAGAAATATGACATAAAATTTATCATCATAACCATTTTTAAGTGTACAGTACAGTAGTGTTAGTCAGAGAGACATTACAGTGCAACATATTTCCACAAGTGTGTCATCTTGTAATACTGAAATTCTCTATCTGTTGAACAACAGCTCCTCTCCTTTACATCCTCCTCCAGGGACCCGATAGCCACCATTCTTTCTATTTCTAAGAGTTTGACTACTTTAGATACCTCATATAAGTGGAATCATCAGTATTTCTCTTGTCGTGACTGGCTTATGTCACCTCACATAATGTGCTCCAGGTTCATACATGTTGTTGTGTATGAGAGGACTTCCTTCATTTTTAGGGCTGAATCATATGGCACTGTATGTATACACCACAGTTTCTTTTGCTATTCATCCAGCAATGGACATTTGCTTTGCTTTCACTTCTTAATTATTTTTAAAAATGTTGCAATGAACATGAGTGGGCAAATATCTGTTTGAAATCTGGTTTCCAGTTATTTTGGATATATATCCAAGACTGTGATTGCTAGATCATATGGTAATTTTATTTTTAATTGCTGAGGAATCTTCATATTGTTTTCCATATTAGCTACACCATTTCACATTCCAATCAATGGTGCACAAGAGTTCAAATTGCCCCACATCCTCACCCACACTTGTGTTTGTTCTGTGTTTTGATAGTGGGCATCCTAATATGCATGAGATATCACATTTTGATTTAGCTTTGCATTTCCCTGATGATTAATGACATATTTTCATATACTTGTTGGTCATTTGTATAACTTTTTGGGACACATGTCTGTTTAGGTCCTTTGCCCATTTTTAAACTGAGTTTAACTGGGTTGTTTTTATTGTTGTTGAGTTGTAGGAATTCTTTATCTATTCTGGATATATTTCTTATTATTAATTTTTTAAGTTGATTTATTTTGAGCAGGAGAGAGAGAGAGCAAGTATAGGAGGGGCAGATAGAGAGAGTGAGAGAGAGAGAATCCCAAGAAGGCTCCTCGCTATCAGTGTGCAGCCTGATGTGGGCTTGAATTCACAAACCATGAGATCATGACCTGAGCCTAAACCAAGAGTTGGACCCTTAACCAACTGAGCCACCCAGGTGCCCTATTTTTTATTATTGAAATATGGTTGACATACATTTTTTTTTTTTTTTTTTTTATATATTTTATTTATTTTTTTCTCTTTTTTTTACTGCTCATCACAATAAGTACAGTCACCATCTGTTATTAAGTTATTAAAATACCAAGTTATTAAAATATTGTTGACTGTATTCCCTGTTATACTTTTCATCTCCATAATTCATTTATTTTATAACAAGAAGTTCATACCTCTTAATACTCCTCTACCTATTTTCCCATCCCTCCACCCATCTCCCCTCTGGAAACCACCAGTTTGTTTTCTCTATTTAAGAGTATTTTTGTTATTGTTGTTGTTTTGTTTTTTGTTGTTTTGTGTTTTGTTTTTCAAATTCCACATATAATCGAAATCATGATATTTGTCTTTTTTCTGTCTGACTCACTTTACTTACTGTAAGACACTTGTGGTACATCTGTGTTGTCACTAATTTCATTCTTTTTTATGGCTAAGTAATATTCCATTATATATATCTCTATCTATCTATCTATCATCTATCTGTCTATCATCTATCTATTACATCTTTATCCATTAATCTATTAATATACACTTAGGTTTCTTAACTATTGTAAATAATGCTGCAATAAATGCAGCAGTGCACAAATTTTGGATATTAATCCCTTATCAGATATATGGTTTGCAAATATTTTCTCTATTCCACATGTTGCCTTTTAACTCTGTTGATTGTATTCTTTGCTGTGCAGTAGGATTTTTTTTTAATTTTTATAGTTTATTGTCAAGTTAGTTTCCATGTAACACCCAGTGCTCATCCTGCCAAGTGCCCTCCTCCATGCCCATCACCCCCCTTCCCCTCTGCCCCGCCTGCATCAACCCTCAGTTTGTTCTCAGTATTTAGGAGTCTCTTATGGTTTGCCTCCCTCTCTCTCCTTAACCATTTTCCCCCTTACCTTCCCCCATGGTCCTCTGTTAATTTTCTCCTGTTCCACATGTGAATGAAAACATATGGTATCTGTCTTTCTCTACGCAGAAAGTTTTTAAGTTTGTTGTAGTCCATTTGTCTATGCCTGCTTTTGATGACTATGCTTTTGGTATCATATCCAAGAAATCATTGCCAAATACAAGGTCATGAAATTCTGTTCTATGTTTTGTTCTAGGAGTTTTATAGTTTCAGATATTAAATTTAGGGTTTAGCCAATTTTAAATTAAATTCTTTTTGTATATGGAGATAAGAGGCCAAATTTATCTTTTTGCATGTAGGTATCCAGTTTTCCCAGCACCATTTGTTGAAGAAACTACCCTTTATACATTGTGTAGCTTTGACATACTTGTCAAAGATCATTTGGCCATATAGACAAGGTCTTATTTCAGGTCTTTATTCTGTTCCCCTGGTTTACTTGGCAGTCTTCATGCCACTACCTTACTTTTTTGACTGCCATTACTTCATAATACGTTTTGAAAACAGAATCTGTAAGGTCTCCAGGTTTGTTTTTCCTTCTCAGGATTATTTTGGCAATTTGGAGTTCTTTGAGACATTGGGCTGTCAGGGTGAGGGTGTCTCACTTTTCATATGTGGACTTTCACTTAATTCTATATTTTCACTATAGCCTCTCCACTCCTGTTGAACCAGATGGTACCATGCCCAGGGTCCCTTTGGTTCAGCAGAAAGTAAATCCCCAGTCTTCTACTGTGATAGATATGAGGATGGGGAGGGGTGATAGTTACCTTGCTGTGTGGCAGAGGACAGGGTCTGGGGTCTCCAATGATATTTTTTATTGCCTTGAAATAAAAGTTTAGCAAATGCTCATAGGTTGAGTGATCTTGTCTTTCAGCATTAGTGAACTGATTGTTAGACCGAGGAGCAGACAATTTCGACAAAAGGAGTACAAAAAGTTTAAGCGAGAAAAAATTGAAATTAAAAGTAATTAAAATGGTTAGATTCCTGAAAATTTTAATTGCAATCCATTAGTCATTGTGAATATATGATTTCTTCATGAAGTCTTTTTTAAAGAAACATTATGGAATTTATGTCTATAATATTTAAAACTCTGCTGTCATAAGCAGAGATATCAGAATCCTAAATGGATAATCACTGAAGTGAATGTGCTTAGTGTTTGCATGCAGAATTCTCAATATCTCTGCCAATAGGATGAGAAATTTACAAAATTCTTTCAGAAGAACAATTTCATTCCCCTGAATAACTCATCATTTGTCTTCTGGGGTTTTTCATGTAGGCTATTTAGGTGAATATTAAAAGTGTGAATGGAAATATTTTGTACCCATGATGCTACAGATTGGCATCTTCAAAAAACAAGAGATATTGCCAAGTCTATCACTAATCAAGTTCTATAATTTACAACCTGTGCAAACCGTGGGCTGAGAACCATAGCAGTTGTGCTGAGCATTTCTGGGAAGTTACCATCATCCCAGCACCAATTATTAAAACCTCTTACACGCATTAAAGCTATAAAGATTAAAAATATAGCACACTTGTCATTAAATATGGATGACTTCATCTAATATGCATTATATACAAAAACAATGTCCTGCCACTTGAGCTTTATCACTACCCTATGGAAAATCCACAAACCCAGAGTCCCACATCAAAGCTCATTTTGGCAAAGCCAAGGAACAACTTCGTCATGCAAAATAAACACAGATGTTCCACACTCAGGCAACTGGCTAAGAGGAGATGGTGCATAGGGAATGCACAAGATCCGTAAAAGATAATGCCTCCTTACATGCCCTATAGCTGTATCTTCCGTGAGGCTGAAAACATGGCTTAAAAAGGACTTATTCTTCTGTTTTAAAAAATTATCTTTCCTGACTCTTGCTATGTACATACTGAACTGAGTTCTTCTGTGTGTGTGTGTGTGTGTGTGTGTGTGTGTGTGTATGCAGATGTGTATGCACACTGTCTGCAAATGCCGGTGTGGATGTTTTTGATCTAGAGAACTATATTTCACATGCATCTTAGGCAGTGCCTTTCTTGTCAGTGATTTATTGATTTCTGTCTGTAAGGTATGATATTAATAACCATATTAATTATAAGGAGGTCTGAGGAAGGAAAAGTTACTAGCCTCTCCCATTAACTGACTGTTAATGCTGGGCGGTTCCAAATGACCAGACAGCTGTAATTGACTTCCCTTTGTTCCTTTCATTCTCAGGTAATTGCAAGAGAATATCTCTGCTAAACAAACATTCCTGGGACTCAAATGTATCTCTCCCAGAAATAAAAATAGAGTTGCAAAAGATAAAGAACGTGTTTGGGCTTTCTGATACTTGGCCTAGAATTGCACAGACAATCACCATTCAAAATGCCCACTCAGAATGGAGTTTCCCCTTTCCCCTCATACTGTCATGTGATTGCAGAGGATATAAAAGGGTAGGATAGGAAGGAGAAGGTTAAAATTTGGGGTTAATGTGATTTGGGAAGCTATACATTTTTGTGAACACTTCTGTCTTGAGATAGTATTAATCTGAAACATACCTAAGTCTGATGGAGGGCTGGGGGAGAGTTTTTGGGAGGCCAAAATACATCTCCCTATGTTTGGCCAGCAATATTGTCTTGGTTATAATGGGAAATCAATCTTGGTAGTCATATTCTAATTAGCACATAAAATATGGGAAAAGCATTTTAGGGAATAAGTAATGTTTTGAGAAGGCCAGGAATCCTGTTCATTATCTTCCACCGACTTACATTTCAAGTATCCTGCCTTATGTGTGACAGGCAGAAAACTTCAGATTGTATCCCATTTGTGTTTCATTTGCTACAAGTACTTTGTGTGCCCTGACACTCTCTTTATTGCAATATCTTTCACACTTTTCTAATTATGCACTCTTATTGATATTTTTAAATTTTTCTTTTTCTAATGTTTTATTTATTCTGAGAGAAAGAGACAGCGTGAGCAGAGGAGGGTCAGAGTGAGAGGGAGGTACAGAATCTGAAACAGGTTCCAGGCTCTGAACTAGCCGTTAGCACAGAGCCCGACATTGGGCTCGAACCCATGAACCGGGATCATGACCTGAGACAAGGTCAGACGCTTAACCGACTGGGCCACCCAGGCGCCCCTATTTTTAAAATTTTCTGAGTTTATTTATTTAGAGAGATTGAGAGAGAAAGTGCATGCGAGAGTGGAGGAGGAGCAGAGAGAGAGAGGGAGAGAGAGAGAGAGCTCCAAACAGGCTCTTCATGCTCTCAGCACAAAGCCGAATGTGGGGCTCAAACTCCAGAACTGTGAGATCATGATTGAAATAAAGAGTCAGAAACTTAACTGACTGAGCCACCCAGGTGCCCCTCTTTTTCATATTTTGAATACAGATTCCAAATATGTATTTATTTATTGCATTGAGTTATTTGAATAATATAAACATTGTAGAGTATACTCAAAACTAAAAACTAAAAACACATGAAGCAGGAATAGATTTTAAAGACAATTTTACTTTTACTTATTGTTAATTTAAAAGCCTTCTTGTGTTATCATTTTATTTTAGACCAAAGTGACGCTAAGTCTGGCACAATGTCTAAATATGTCTTACAAATATGGTTATCCTCTAGAATATAGCAGTTTAAGAATCTAGTTCTAAGTGTAGATTATTTCCACATTTGGTTATAATAACTGCTATAGTTGAAAAGATACTTTCTAGAGATATAGTGAGCCAAGCAGGACATTTTTGGCTGTGATTAATAAATTATGATACTCACTTAAAAATGTTCAATCCCCAATTAAGTAAAACTATTTTTCTTAAAATTTGACTAATATATTTCTTCCTTCCCCAATGTCAATCAGTTTTCCTTGCAAACCAATAAGAAATTATTACATTAACAAATGTCTTCAATACACTGAAAGTTTTATTTTCAAGTTTTAGCATTCACAGGATTAAAATTCTTACATAGATTTATTTATTGTGGGGGGTTAAAACTACTACTTAATAATGGGGAGATTTCTAATATCGTTTTCCAAGATGTCATTTCCATTGTTTAAGCTACTTTCTCATTTATAATTAATGTGTTACTTTTACCTTGGATGGACATATTAATATTTTCCCTCAAGTATCTATTAGGCAGCATGTTCCTATCAGCCACTTGCCATCATAGAAAATGTTGGTAAATTTGGAAAAGTTTACTTTTTGTAAAAGAATAATGAGTAACTCATTTAAATTCCAACAATTTATCAGAACCTTACCATGAGATAATTGGTGAAACTCTGTGGGTGAAAAAGTCTCTTGATTTCTCCCTGTTTTACTACGAGATAAGATCTATTCTATTTTAGGGGCGCCTGGGTGGCTTAGTCGGTTAAGCGTCCGACTTTCGCTTAGGTCATGATCTCATCTTCGTGGGTTCGAGCCCCGCATCGGGCTCTGTGCTGACTGCCAGCTCGGAGCCTGGAGCCTGTTTCAGTCTGTGACTCCCTCTCTCTCAGACCCTCCCCTGCTCACGCTGTCTCTCTCTCTCTCTCCTAGAAATAATAAATTAAAAAAAAAAAAGATCTATTCTATTTTAAATGTCTTATTCTTATATAGGAGTGCATTATGAAACACTTTAGTAGATTTTTCTATTTCTCATTTCAACTTCATTTCTTCAATAGTTTTGTAAAAATTATATGAATACATTTCACAAATGATACAATTGATTAATGTGATCCTGGAATATCTCTTTGAATTCTATTTGGAGCCATGCTCAGAGTTAGACTTTCAAGGTTGAGCTCATATCAAATATGTTTGGATATACATTTTTATTTTAAAATATCAATACTAACTGAAGTACATCTCATCTGACACAGTTTTAAACAGCTCATAAAAAATAGTTATCTGTGTATTTCAGCATTGAAGTAGGATCTGGAAAACACCGTAAGCTGAAACACCACCTACGGGCTGGTGGAAAAGGTAACCTAAATGAAATCCCCTTTCCCTTTACATCTGACTTCCAGCTGTTTTGTCTCTCTGGTCCTGGGATCTGGGGTTTGGGAGCAGATCCTGAAGGCTCTGTTGAGGTCCTGTCAGAAAGAATAAAGGAGCTAGTGATGAGCTCCTTCCCTCTTTCCTGCTGTGCCTTCTCCAAGGTCCCTTTCCAGGGGCCTCAGCAGGGGCTGACAGCCTGTCATCTTCCACAATGCAAGTTTATCGAGTTAGACACCTTTATGATATTCATGACTTTTAGGATACTTCAGAAAATAGAAGTAAACCCCATTAATCCAAGAAAAAAATAACAAACTTCCTAAGTGGTTCAGCAGTCAGAGAGAGAAAAAAAAGTTCAAATAATCAATGTCAGGGAACAGTTTGGGAACACAGAGAAGTATACGTTTTTGTTTTGTTTTGTTTTGTTTTGTTTTTTTACTGAAACAAAAGCAACAAGAGAAGTCAGAGAGAATTGAGTGCAGCGCGCATGCACACACACACACACACACACACACACACACACACTCCTACATACATAAATTCCTGAGCCTTAAAAAAATCTTAAGCTAAAAATTCAGTACATAAAATGAAGGAGAAAATAGTCACTATTGATATCTTATTAATCATATTATTATCTATAAAGAAATTATCAATATATTTAAAAAATAGAACTTACAGAGGCATCTGGGTGGCTCAGTCTGTTGAGCATCTGGCTCTTTATTTCAGCTCAGGTCATGATCCCAAGGTCATGGGATCAAGCCCTCTACAGGGCTCTGCATTGAGCATGGAGCCTGCTTGGGATTCTCTCCCTCTCTCTCTCTCTCTCTCTCTCTCTCCCCTCAACCTGCACTCTCTCTCTCAAACAATTAAAAAATTAAATAAATAGAGATTATACAGTCACTCTTTGGTTATAATTCAATATAATTAGACATTTAAAATTAAACAGAAGTGCCTGTCTGGCTCACTTGGAAGAGCATGCAACTCTTGATCTCATGGTTGTGAGTTCTAGCCCCATGATGGGTGTAGAGAGTATAAAAAAATAATATACATATATATTAATTATATATAATTAAAAAAGAGGAATTATAAAGTAAACTAAAAAAGTCTGACCTACATAGAAATTAACAAATATATTTAAATTGAAGAGCAATAAAAATAAAATTGAAATCTACCTATAGGAAAAAAATAATATGAAAACATATGATAATGGAAAAGTCAGGCTCATAGAAATATTTATACTTTCATTATTAGGTGCATGGCAAAGGAAAGAAGTTAGAAAAATAACTGCAAAATATGTTAAAAGAAACTGGAAAGGTAGAATTAGTATGGATAAGACCTGAAACATTTAAATGGAAAATCCAGAAATAAGAGAAGGAATAAATAAGTCCAAAACACAGTACTTTGAAAAAGATTATGAGAGAGTTCCCTCAAGGAAAACAACAAAAGAAAAATCTGGGAATGAGAGAGGATGCACAATCACAGATGACGAATGATTGTTTTCAAAGTTTGATTATTTCTTTATGATTTCTCGGTCAGATCTTTTTAATTGTTACTGCTTCTGCCATGTAACATGCCTCACATGAGGAGTAAATTTGCCCATATGTGAATTCTAGAATCCTTCTCTTATTCTTCCCTAAACGTTCTCCAACCAAGCTTTTGCCCCATCACATTGCTGAAACTCCTCTTGTCGATATTACTATACCTTGGTTTTGCAATATCTCATTCAGTTCTCAGTCTGCGTCTTTTTTGTCCTCTTGGCAAGGATTAACACAATGAATGATACCTTTCTCCTTGAAACACTTTCTTCTCATGAGTTCTAAGACCCCACACTTTCCCAGACTTCCTCTTACTTTACTGGCCATTCCTTCTCAGAGCTTTCTTTAAAAAGCTCTGTAGTATTCCCCTAACCTCTTTCTGTTAAAATGTCTTTGGTCCACTTGTCTTCACAATCTCATCTGGCTTCATGGCTTAACACTATCCAGTCTCCCACCTCCTATTATTTTATATACACATGCATGTGCACGCACACGCACACACAATCTAACCCCACTCCACTCCTTGCCTTCCCCATTTCCATATTTGCAGTTGCTCAGATAAAAATTATTGGCATTGCCCTCAACTCCGGCCTTTCTCTAGCATCCCACCTCCAATTTGACAGGAAATCTGATTCTACTTTCACATTATATGCAGAAACACTTATTTCCACTGCTGGAAGATAGAAGAATAGAAGTTACCTGATATGAACAACAGAAAGAAAATAGACTGGAAAAAAGTCAACAGAAACTCAAGGGACAGTAAGACTGTAACAAAACATTTAACATTCATGTGATGAGAGCCTTAGAAGGAAAAGAAAATGAGAACAGAATGGGAAAAGGATATGAAGACATAACGTCTGAGAACTTCCCCAATTGCCAAGATATATACATTTACACATTTAAGAAGTTGAGTGAAACACAAACAGGTTAAACCCAAAGAAATACACACAGGGATACACCATGATTAAAATTCCAAAAATTAAACAGAAAGAAAAACTCTTGAAGTCAGTGAGAAAGAAATGTCACCTTGTCATTAGGATAAAAACAATTAGAATGACAGAAGATTTCCCATCGGAAACCATGCAAGTTAGAAGTAAGTAGACACGCAAATATCACATGGACCAATAGCTGTACTCTGGGACATTTGCCTCAGAGAAATGAAGACATAAGTTTACCTAAAAACCTGTACACAGATGTTGATGGCATCTTTATTTGTAATAGATGAATAATAGAAAGAACTCAGATGTTATTCAATGGATAAATGGTTAAACAAATTGTGGCATATCCATGCCCTGGAATGCTATTTAGCAATAAAAAGAAATAAATTATTGACACATGCAACAACCTGGAGGAGTCTTCCAGAGAATTGTACTGAGTAAAAAAAAAAAAAAAAAAACAATCACAAAGGTTGTAAACTGTATATGATTCTATTTATATAACATTCTTCAGGTGATAAAAGTATAGAAATGGATAAGAGGTTAGTGATTTCCAGAAGTAAAGAAACATATAGTGTGGGAAGAAGTGGTTTTGAGTATAAAAAGACCACAGTGTAAAATGAGGGATCCCTGGGGCACCCCGGGTCATCTCTGGGTGGGCTTGGTAGGTTAAGTGTTCAACTTCGGCTCAGGTCGTGATCTCATGGTTCATGGGTTCAAGCCCTGCATCCTGCTCTCTGCTGTTAGCACAGAGCCCGCTTCAGACCCTCTGTCCCCCTCTCTTTTGGCCCCTCTCCTGCTTACAGACACACATACACTCTCTCTCTCAAAAATAAATAAACATTTAAAAAAATGAGGGATCCCTGCTGGGATGGAAATGTCCTTTATCTTCACTGTATCAATGCAAATACTTTGGTTGTGATATTATTTACAGCTTTGTCAGATGTTATCCTTGGGGGAAACCATTCTTAAACTTATGTGAAGTACCATGATCTCAAACATTTTAAAAATAATAATAATAATCAGAAAAAAAACAAATTCAGAAAACAAACCAAATAAACAAATCCATGTGTTCTCTCTAAAGTTCATGATTTTTAATTACAGGGTATAATAATATACAGTCAGCGGGTAAAAGAGCAGTCAGAACTCACAAATATCATAAACTCTTGCTGTAGACCTAGTTAACCATAGTTCATTAATAGTACACAGTGCAAGGCACAATGTGTCTTCTGATCTTCTAATCAACTGATTGCTCCTCAGAAAGTGGAAAATGGTCATTGGAATAGGCAGGGTGTTTAAACCATGGATAATTTATTACTTTTGAATCTCTGTACAAAAGATTCAATGTAAGTAATTTAGAGTTTTCAGGCCTAATTGAGTGGTGTTTAATGATCTAGTTCTTTTTAGTTGAGACACAATTCAAAAGTAACTAGTTGTGTGAGAAGCACTGACGAAGAAAGTCTTTTCTCCTGCATCTGTGAAAATTCCTAGTTGGGGATTTTTAAACCTCCCAAGGGTTGGCTTTGAAGCCCCATGTTGCAGAGCCAAGTTGATTTGGAGTGAGCTGTCACTCTCTCATGTTAGAGCACTGAGAGCTGCCATGGAGCTTGGGCCCCCATTTAAGTGCCAATGACACTTACAGAAAGTAGAATTGCAGTGTGGATTTGTGCTTCCTCCTTTTGTTACTATGTGGCTGGCATACAAGAGCACAGGTGCTATTTCTGCCTTCACCCTTCTGTAGTCAAGTGTTATCCAGGTCTCTGCTAAATGTCAGGGAAGTAAACACCTACACTAAACTGACACCTGGAACATTGTGTTTTCTATTAGCCATTCCCGGGTAGGACCCTGTGCTACACTAAACCCGAACATCTGCACCTTATAGGTTGGCCTCAAGTGCGACAGATTGTAAGAACCTTGTTGCGAGGTGCTGTGTCTTAGCAACTACTGTGTCCTATTACTTGTCATAGTAACTCTTTAGAATAAGAACTGAATAAACATTGTGGATTGTTGGGATGAATGCAAACTATCATGGCCAGCCAACAGAAACTCTTTAAGCGGCTGCTAAACAATATAAAGGTTGTGAAAGGAGCCTATTCTTTCGCTAGACATGTATTTGTGCACTCAATTATTTTCATTGTTATTTAAAGACTTGATTGATAGGGATTACCAAATAAATGTGCATAAAATTTATGATTCAGATTTTGTAATAGATGGCTGCGTAACAAACTTTATGAGGACTAAAGTGCCCTTTTACAGACTGATTCATTTCCATTTTCAGTGCCTGCTGTATGGCAGGTATCATTGTTAGATTTCAGGGTTATCATGGTGAACAAGAGTGAATATAATCTCTGAACTCAAAGCCCTTACAGTAATGTTAGTCATATAGACAGATAGACAAAAACTACATTGGGTCAGGAAGATGGGTGTCTGGTAGCATGAAGGAAATAACATGTATACCATTGTAATTGCAGGGGTTGGGGAAGGCTTTCTGTGAAAAGTGACATTGAGATTCCAATATGAATACTGAGTTTATTTTATTACCCCATGCTTGTATTAATTACATGGGTAAAAGTGTTTAATAAGATAACAATACAAATATAATTACTATTTAAAAATATATTATTAGGTACAGGTACATTTATTATTAGAGTATTATGAGAGTAATGCTGGGAAAGGTTTTTCCTAATTATGCAACTATCTAAAATATGTGCATTAGTTTAGAAAGTGTTTGGATTCAACTAATTTAATTCACAAACCTATCTTATTGAGTTACAATTATTATTCTCATTTATAGATGACAAAACTGAGTTTCAGATTAAGTCAGGCAGCACGTAAATGATAGATTTAGGCTCAAATTCTGTCTAGTTTTCTAATGTGAAGGCAAGTGCCCATATAGTTGCCTATTGGAAGATTGATGTTATAAATGAATTTTAAAAAATTATTTAATACAGTATGTGTACAACTTTGCGGCACTTGCTTTTGCAATTTTAAAACAGTATATTAAATCCAAAAGCTTAATATACTGTTTTAAAATTGCTGCATATTGTGTGAATAGCTATGACTGGTAGCTTTTCTCTTGTATTTTAACATTGTACGGTTGAATATAAGAAACATTTATTTATCTATTCACCCTTGGATGGATACCTGCCTTGTTTTCAGATTTTCCTTTCATGAGCAATGTTATTGTGAACACCATGTGCACTCATGAATCTTTCTTTATGTGTAGGTACAGAAGCTTCTCTAGGGTCTATACACAGGAATAAATGAAATTGCAGGATATGCTCATGTTCAATTTTACAAGAACGTGACAAATGTGTATATTAATTTATAATCTTACTGCACTGTTCCACTTCCTATATAATATTAGTGCTGACAGATTTCTCAAATTTCGCTAGTCTAGTACATATAAAATGGTATCTCGTTGTGGTCTTATTTTTGCATGTCCCTGATTACTATGGAGATTGATCATCCTTTTATATGCTTATTCATTACACATATTTTCTCTTTGGTGATGTATCTGTTCATATCTTTTGCAATTTTTGTTACTTAGTTTGTCATTGATCTTATACCTTTTAAGTTATTATATGTGCTGTAAACGAATCCTTGGTCAGTTATGTTTAATGCAAGCATATTTTCCAAGTTTGTATCTTATTTGTTTGTTTATGTTTTTAATATTTTTATTTATTTCTAGGAGAGAAAGAGAGAGAGACAGCGTGAGCGGGGGAGGGGGGGTGGAGAGAGAGAGGGAGACACAGACTGAAACAGGCTCCAGACTCTGAGCTGGCAGTCAGCACAGAGCCCGACGCGGGGCTCGAACCACGAACCGCGGGGCTCGAACCACGAACCGCGGGGCTCGAACCACGAACCGCGAGATCATGACCTAATCGAAAGTCGGACACTTAGCCGACTAAGCCACCCAGGCGCCCCTTGTTTGTTTATCTTTAATGGCATCTTGTATTAAGCAGCTTTGTGCAGGGGCTTGTGGGTGGCTCAGTCAGTTGAGCTTCGGACTTCCGCTCAGGTCATGATCTCGCAGTTAGTGAGTTTGAGTCCCATGTCAGCTCTGTGCTGACAGCTCAGAGCCTGGACTCTGCTTGGATTCTTTGTCCCTCTCACTGCGCTCTTCCTCTGCTCATGATCTGTCTCTCTGTCAGAAAGAAACATTAAAATTTTTTTAAAAAGAAAGCAGTTTTGTTCAATTTAAAATAATCACTTTAGCATTTTTTATATTACGGTTAACGGTTAGTACATTTTAAATTTAAGAAATCATTTCCCTAATCCAGTCTCAGGATTGTATGCTCCTACATTGTCTTTTAAAGTTTAAAATTTTTGCTTTTCACATTTGGGTTTATTCCATCTGTAATTGAATCTTATGTACAATGTGAGGTAGGGATTAAATTTTATTTTTCTCTGTGGTTATGGATTCCACCAGCCCTGCTAACTGAATACTCTTTACTAGATACACTGAACTGCAATACTTACAATTGTATCAGTTACAGGCCTATGTTTTTATGGCTTCTTTGTAACCTCTCTGGCTGTTTTCATTAATTATTTTGTCTTATTTCCATTGGTCAGATTGTCTTAATTACTAGATTTTTTAAAGTTTTTTTTTTTTTTTTTAACGTTTATTTAGTTTTGAGACAGAGACAGAGCATGAGCTGCGGAGGGGCAGAGAGAGAGGGAGACACAGAATCTGAAACATGCTCCAGGCTCTGAGCTGTCAGCATATAGCCCGATGTTGGGCTCAAACACACAGAACACGAGATCATGACCTGAGCCAAAGTCGGCCACTTAACTGACTGAGCCACCCAGGCAACCAGGCACCTCTTAATTATTAGATCTTTATGTAAGTCTTGACATCTTATCGGGCAATCTCTCACCTTGATTTTCCTCTTTAGGAACATTCTGGCTGTTCTTAGCATACTGTTCATTTAGGTTGTCAAATTCTATGAAACTTCTTCAAGCATTTCACTGTACTTGCAGTGAATCTATACCTAATTTCGGGAAAATTGACATCTTTTTGTGATTTTGAGTTTGCCTGACATGAATTCGGGTTATCTCTTCATGTATTTTTTTTATCTTATAGTGTCATCCCCAAAAGTTTTATAATTTTCTGCATATAGGTCTCATGCATTATTGTTAGATTGTTTTCCCTAAGTACCTTAAATGTTTATTCTTATTATAAATGCTTTCCTTCTCACTATATTTCCTATTTGTTGCTGGCATACATGCCACTTATTGAACTCTTATTTTTAAAAATTTGTCTTACAATTTGTTTTTAGATTATTTGGATTTCAATCACTTTTTAAAAACCAATTTCACCCAGGAATAAATGTCTTTCCTATATTTATATCTTAAATTTATTTTTTCTTATCTTACTGTATTAGATAAAACCTCAGGAGGACATTGAATAAAACAGGTGATAGTGACCATCCTTACTCTTTCTTGTTTTAAAAAGAATGTTTCTAATGCTTTCTGATTTTTAATGATATTTACTCTAGATATTTTTGTGTGTGGACAATGCAATGTAGCATATAACTTTGAAAATTAAATTGTGGTGATATTACCACTTACAATCAGAAATATAGGGAAATGAGCAGATGTAAGTAAGGAGTTGAGGGAAGAAGTTCAGCTGGTAGATGGAAACATGCAAGTTCAAAATTGAACTCTGCGTCTTTAGTCAGTACACAAATATGTTCACTTTTTGTGTCCCTTGGTATAGAATTCTGATTCTTTCAGGAAATCTTAGGTACATCTTCCTGGATATTTCCATAGAACTTTGGACACATCAGCTTTGCAGCAATTACAGCACTGTGTTGAAATCATGTGTTTACATGTTTAGCAGCCAAAATTGTATCAGCTAGCTACCCTTTTCCATTTTTTCAACCCCACAACCAATTTCTCAGTTGAAAAGCCCTGTCGATTTGTTAATTTATCTCTGAAGCAGACTTTCAACGCATCTGATTTTATCTACGTTTCTACTTCGTTACAGTCTAAGCCACCATCACTTAAATTGATATCAGCCTTCAATCTGTTGCCCCCATTACACTTGTACCATCCTGGTCTGTACTCCATAAAACACTTTATTGGTCCATTAAAAGTACAAATGAAATCATGCCATTCCTTAGCCAGTGGCTTCCCCTTTGCTCAGCATAAAATTCAAACTCCTTATCTTGCCCTAAAATGCTCTATGTTGGGGCACCTTGGTGGCTCAGTCTTTTAAGCATTCGACTCTTTAACTCAAATCAGGTCTTCATCTCAGGGTCATGAGCTCAAACCCCACACTGAGCCCCATGTTAAGTCCTGTGTTACTTGGCTTTTTTTTTTTTACTGCCTCCTAGAATTGGGGCAAACCGATCTCAACCCAGCACCATTTCAGAGAAGCCTTCTCTACTGGAAGAAATAACACAAATAAATATATAAAAATAAATAATACATAAATAAACACAAAAATAGATAATAACCTAGTAGAAGAAATAACACAAAAAATAAGTCCCAGGATTTCCTAAAACTGGAAGAAATAACAAATCTGTAAGAAATTTCTCCAGAGAATATACAATTAGAACATAAGCCAAAAAAAGTACATTGATGAGGGTTATGCAATTTTGACTCAGTGGTTCTGAAGGCTGGTCTGGATTTTTAAAATTTAAATATAATTTAATTAATGTTAATATTAGTGATTCTGCTACAGACTATCCATAGACATTGCTGTGAGAAACAACACTTTAGGAGTTCAAAGGAGAAAGACCACCTGAAAGGAAATGAGTAGAAAAGGCTTCATGACAGAGAAATGTTATATTCTGGGCTTTAGTTGTTTGATTTGTCATGAGTAAGTATAAAGAAACAAGGAAATCATTCAAAATAGAAAGCATAGGAGTTAAGATTTTCAGAGCAATAAAAAATTAAGAGTATTCAAATGATTTTTTAATTTAAGTTTCAAGGTTTCAGGAATACTCACATATTACCAATTATCCTCAAGCTATTGTGGAGAGTTCATTGTGGAAGTGTGCATTCCAAACCTACTGTAATCATGTTACTAGCTCCTATAAGAGAATGTCAGCTAAGTGCCCTGAATTCACCTCCATCAGTTTAGAGAACAACTAAGGATTTAAAAATTGTGTTACTTTCTCTGTATTGAGGTCACAAAACTGCCCTGAGTCCCAGGACAGGTGGCCACTCTCTGTGTGAAATGCCCAAGCCTGTAAAACAAGCAGGTATGTCATAGATCTATGAGGATCACTAACAAACTGAGTACTTCCCTCATTGCATCTGCCTGAGAACTGACATAAGCCAAAGACTTCATATGAGACAGAAAATTCAAAGTAGCTTAATTAACAAAGTCTTTGCCCACTTAGCTAGCGCATACACTTGGGAGACAAGGTACCACTAAATAGAAACGTTTCGCCACTTTCTTGAAAATATGGTCTTGAAAGCTTTTGAATTTGTATATTTCCTACAGCTTTTACCACCTCTTAATAACTTGCTAGTTTGATAGAAAGAGGCTCCTTCTTCAGCTCCTCCAGGTAATCATTTTGCTTCAGTAGATTTTGTGGCTGCTGATATCCTTTCTTTTACTCCCAGATGAAGTGTTCTATTATTCAATCATCTTGGGGTTAACTAATATTAAGAGTTCAACCTTTTAATTTTTTAACAGACACTATCTTTACATTGACACGTTTCTAAGTTTGGGGCAATTTCTTTATTGTGTAGTATTTTTGGGGGAAGAGGAGAGCCAACATGTTCAAATATGACCACAGTGCTGATTTATAATTTATTAAAATAACTATATATAGAAATGTGTTAATTTCTAATTTGGAAATGGAGCAGAAAATATAAAATAGAATATGCATATTTAATAATGTATACTTGCATTAATCATTGTCTTTGGTCATAATTTATCTACTGAAGCTCTTTGGTCATAATTTATCTACTGAAGCTAGATACTGATTTCCTCAAGGTATATAGGTCTTCCCTTTAAAATAGTTACTACACAGTTTTATATAAGTTCTGGGAGGTATTATTCTATACATTTCATTTGCATACTAGAGAACAGAAATAGAATTGAGTTATTTATTTTATCTTAGGGAATATGACAAATGGAACAATTAGAATCCTCAAGACTGCAACATTAATAAGCTATTTTATAAGGACTAAAGACTAGTATATGCTCTAGCTACCAGTTACCAATGAAAGTGGAAACACATTTTTTAAAGAGAGAAATAAAGGTAATGGCCTTTGAATATTGCCACTCGACTTTCCAGAACAGCAGAATCTGGCAGCTAAAGTGTTAACATCTATAAGCTGTTCCAACAAGGGAATATATACTGTTAAATATTGGGAGTTATTTAAAATGCCAGTGAGTATAATAGCAGTGCTCTGAAATAACCATTTCATCTGCCTACATTACTCTAAAATTAATGAATAATGAAGCGATGCCCTTCACATTCTCTTCCCTTTCCATTCCAAGATATATTGATCAGATGACATTTATTTAAGTTTGGGATAATGTATTAATTTCAAGATAATTATTCAATATACTTTTGTCACTGTTGATATGCTTCAATGTCATCCAGGGGCCGGGGGATGAATAAACTGTTATCTGACATTGCTGGACAGGGTGCTCGAAATAAATGCAATTTTTCTCCTTGAGATTCACTGACTTGGGTTTTTATTTGGGGAGGGGCACAGAAAATGAGAAAGCTGAAGGTGGAGGGTGTGATGATGGAACCTGGAGGTTAAGAGGATAAGGATATTTTGAAAGATGGTACTTTGGGACAGAGTGCTTTTCCATTGTTGCTGGGGTCAGACTGATCCTCAGCAAAGCTGACAGAGCCCATCCTTAGTGGATGCCGCTGCAATATTAACACTCATTTGGAGCAGATGTGGCTAAAAGCATGAAACATTGAACAAACAGCTGCCACAGATCCAGTGCCATTGCATAAGCACTTATGTTCTATTAATGCCGTGGATTGCTGAGGCCAGTAGGGCAGACGTTATTCCCCACAGTTCTTTAGCAGATGGGCCAAATGATGGCTCCTCGGAGAAAGGCTGCCCTGTTGAAGCAATCTCTCCATCTTAGGTACAGATCTAATACAAAACCATCTCCCTACAGAAAGGATTCATGTGAGGTCAGATTGTGTTGTGTCAAGATACTTTCCAGATAAATACTTCAGTATGTGCTTCTTTTATTGTATTCCATTTTATTCCATTCTATTTTGGTTTTGATGGTGTGTACCAAAGCTGCAATGTTCTTTCTTCCTCTTTTCTCACTTTGTGAGTCGTATGTTCATGCATGATGGCTAGAGGACTCTGTTTCTCTGTCTATAGGATGAGTTGAGATCCTGGTATTTCAAACTGCATCTTTGCTTGCCTCATACAGTGGGCTCAGACGTGATGTTTCCAAGTCTACAATTGGGTCTGAAACCCATCTGGGCTGCTAAGATCTTCTGTTCACTGGAACAATTTGAAATTTAGGACTATGAAGCAAAAGTGTCAAACAATATGTGCCCAAACTACAATTTGTTTGTAATAAAAATCAACAGGTCACCTGTTTTCCCACATTGCAGAGACTACATGGGTGATATTTGCAAGTTTAAAGAGAGAAAGAGCAGGCATTAATTCTGGCGTGCTTTCTCTCACGCCCATTTGTACTCTATGACCACCCCACTTGCCCATGCACACTGGTTGCCTGGGTAATGATGCCTTAACGAGCTGACACACTGATTCCAGCAAACGGGTAATGCCTTCAAATTGAGCTGAAATAGGAGAGGTGCTGTCTGGAATTATATTTTTATAGATTCTCAAAGAACAATGTTTTCTAGCCATAATTGTACTTCAGCATATTATGCCATCGAACTGCTCTCTTCCAATATCAGAATGAAAGAAGAAAAACGAGGAGTAGCTGAAGGAGAGTGAGTACAGCCATATCTGGAAGATGACATAAGGAAGCATCAAGCATTATCTCTGTTCATTCTCTTTCTTGGTGGGGGAGGGGGTGCACATACTATGCTCTAAGCATTATTGCAAGGATACAACTAGGGACACATTCATTAGGTCAATGATTACAAGAAACTTCTATTTTAATACAGAGCAATTGATGAAAAACACCCAGTAAAAGAAAAAATTTAACCAGTAGATTAACCAGATCATTTCAGATTCTGATAAGTGCTAAGAAGACAATAAAACAGGGAAGTGTATTAAAGGGCTCGCAGGGTGTGGAGTGGGTCCACACCTTGGACAGAGGGGACAGCGGAGGGTTAGGGCAAGAGTCCTATGGCAGAAACAAGCTTGGCTTGTTTGAGGAATTGAAATAAGTCATTTTGCATAGAGGTGCTTGAAACCTCTTTATTACGATATAAATTCACTTTTTTTATTTAAGTGGAGAGTTGAGGGGCGAAGGGATATGAAGGAACTTAGCCCTGTGACTTTGACCCTGCTCAGCCAGTGAATCCTTTGGGGAAATCCCATGATAGTGGCCCACATGTGAAGATCATCCTCCAAACTCTAGGCGGCTTCTCCCAAGCTGGTGTCATGTCCCAGATGGGAGAGCGGCAGTTGAGTGTGACTGTCT
This sequence comes from Hyaena hyaena, assembly GCF_003009895.1. Lineage (NCBI taxonomy): Eukaryota > Metazoa > Chordata > Mammalia > Carnivora > Hyaenidae > Hyaena > Hyaena hyaena. The sequence continues at coordinate 82,867 of NW_024082720.1, read as the reverse complement.
CGGTTTAGCCACAGCCTCCTTTCTTCCCTCCTGTCGGCAGCATCCACACTTTCAAATGTGAAGGATGAGTGGAACTTTACCAGGGGTCCAGCAAACTTCAGGGGAAAGCTGAGTACTGCCTTAGAGTTTTCCCAGATGCCGCAGAACTGAGTGGAATGAAAAGAGCTGAGAATGGTACCAAAGAGGAAGTCAGCTCCAAATGTTCTTCTTTAAAAAAAAAAAAAAAGGAACACAAAACAAATCCAAAGCCAGGAAGCGGCAGTTCTAAACAAGTTGTGCTAGATGCTGCTTAGTAACAGCAAGGATGTGTGAAATGACTCTGTCGTGTTGAAATATTCACTGCCCTTGTGAGTGAGAAGTTACTGGGGCCGACGTTTCTTGCAACTCTGGAGTAAAATGTGAACAATTCCTGTGTTCGAAAGTGGACGTTGGTAACAGCAAAAAGGGGTGCTTTGTGAACCTAATTATAAAACACTGAACAGATGTGAAACAGACGAACCAGTGTGGGAGGGGAGAGCCCCCGAGTATGGCAAGTGGAAGGGGAGCGGCCCTATATCCAGCTCCAGAATTTGCATATCAGTTGTTTACTGTAGCGTTTGAGAGAGAATGTATCTTTAGCCTCTGCTTGCCTTTAAAATTACCCCCTGGTATTCTTAGCTTTATTCTCAGGATCCAAAAGTCTTTAATGAATTAGCACAGTGATTTTCTAACTCTAGTTTCTTGAGTGGTGAGGCTTTAGCTAAGGGACATCAGGAGTGTGTCCCCTGGGAACGGAGGGGAGTAACAGAATGAGAAGGAGCTTACAGCTCCCCATCCCGTGTCTAATTGGGTCTGCTTTTTTCAAAAAGCTGTAAAAATAAGCAGTGGCTTTGTAAAAGGAGGTGGACGGAAGTCTTAACTGAGGCAATATGGTTTGCTTCCTCTTTGGGGTGAATTTGACTTCTTGGACGTACGTGACAGTTCCAAAGCACAGGTAACAAGCTAGACGGAATCTGAGTAGGCCTAGCAGCATTTACTGGCTGTTTATAAGACTCCTTTCTCCACTCTTAAAAACCGTCACAATCTGTCTTCTTCACCAATGTCCTGATGTAGTTCTCAGTATTGAAGTGATTGGGTCTCTGTGATTGAAGCTTGTTCTAGTAACGTTTTGACAGACACAAGTCCTTCTCCCTGTGTAGGGCTCTTTTTGATGAGGCATTTGGGGCCTATCTTACCCACGCTGAGGCCCAGCCAGTGTGTCCCTTCTTTCTGGGCAGGCTCCCTGCACCTCTCCAGGCTTCCCTCACCTTTCATTTCTATGAATCTATGCACCGTCTCCTTAGACGTTAGCTAGTAATTCTTTCGCTAGCCGTGCTCTGTCAACAACACTGAAACTTCCTTAGAATCACAGACTTGGCCTTACACTTTTTCTATGTGTTTCTCAAGGATGCCAGTGCTGGCTTTCTTGTAGGCGAGCAATAAATATTTGTTGATTGCTGGGCCTTGCTCATTTCAGAAGCATTACAACTTACTGAAATGTGTTCCAACTTGGAAAACAACTCTCCTAACATCTGCTTTCTACATTAGCTCTGCTCTGGAAAGGATTTAGAATAAATTTATAATGACCATTTTTCTCTTCTCTGGTACGTATGTAATCCTATTCCAGATCAAAATGAAAAACAAAGCCTACATTGTGCCATCTCTCAGTCTTGTCATTTGAAGTGAATATAGCACGGACACAAATACACTGGCATCACTCAGAGTTTTAGACACTTCGACAACTAATGTATCGGCTTGTGTATGAAAGCATCACTCAGAACGCCTAGGTTTTCATCTTGAGTCTATCTCAAATGTTGCATGACCCTAATTCCAAACCATTATGTCCACATCTCATGTTTCTAATTTATACAGTAGTTCGATGGCATCTCCTCATCTAGCGTGAGCAGTAGGCTCCGTCTGATTCGGATGCCGTCTGGCAGGTGCATTAACTGCCTTAGAGAACAGTACTATATGAATACCAGAGATCATTGTTATTGTGTCTCCAAGACATTATTTTAAGAAATGTAACTCCCTGGCTTCAAATGTAAGTTAAATGATATAGCATACGCTCTGCTTGGAGCCTTGATGACTCTGGTAAAACCGCCACCTGGCTAACAAGCCCAATGAGAGATGTACAGGGGCTCTAGTGTCATTTATAACAATGCCTATACATTGGATAACGAGGGCAGCGTTGGCTCCCACCTCTGCTGGCTGTCTTAACTGCTGGAAACACTGAGCTGCTTTCTGAGCTGCTGTTGGCGTTGCCACCTGCTGGCTCTGGCACACCATTCCCCTGGCTCCCCTCCTGGTGCTGTCCTGGCGGCCTCCCCACACTGCCAAGTTTGAGCCAGAGAGCACAGGGCCGTTTGGAGCTCTTGGGTTGCTGAGGCTGCATCCTGCAGACTGGCTGGCAGTGGGGCATCTTGTTGCTCTCCAGGGTCAGTGTGTTGACTACTATGGAGATCAGCTGGCTAGCAGCGGCGGCGATTGGAAATTGCCCCAGAGAACGTCACGTATTGGCAAGGAAAGGATGCCGAGGGAGTAAGCCTTCATCAGAGAAAATAAACAATGTTTTATGAGGTAGCTGTGAGCATTTACTATCCAGCCTGAATTCATTTCAGGCGTTTAAAACTTTTCTCAGAGTTGCATTTGGACGTTTGTATTTTAGTCTCACAACCCTTCATGCCATCACTGTTACTTTTAAGCTCTTACCTAGAACCCAGATGTTCCCATTTAGCATTTATCAGATTCTGTCTGAGGTCAAAATGGCATCAGCTGGCAGACCGTAGTGAACTATCAGGTGCTCACCTTGCCCTGTGCTTTAAGCGCTGACACAACTTATTTATATATTTAATCATCTGCACGACAAACACAATGATTTGTATGCATTGTAAATACACGGAACAATCCTCCCATAAAATGGGTGGAGCCATTTACAAGCTATTGTCCAAACCAGCCTGTAAAAGTCCCAGTTGGAGTCATAGCTGACTCGGCACTGTTAATGCCCAACACAAACAGACTCATAATAACAAACCCAGCGTTCCAGGGTGTGTGAATCATGTCATGAGACTGAGGCTTTCTGGAGTGTTTTAAAATGTAGATTTTGTTTTTATTCAGATATGAAGAGGATAATCACTCTTGCCATTGAAAAGATAGCTTGATACATGCACAGATACCAAGAGAAGGGGCCACTCCATGCCAAGGGGGACACGCAGGGAAGCACCAGGGTCAGTCAGGAGTAAGGGAAACATGTGGTCAAGAGACTTTCTTGTGTTTTCCATGGGAACGCACAGGTGAGACAGGGTGAACAGGCTTAGGATTGGCTACTTTGAATAATTTCAGCAGGCTCTGGGGCATAGAGACCGTCCCTGGCTGTGTGGTACGTGGCCCTGGGGTGATTCAGGCAGAGGAACAGTAACTCTGAGTGAAAGAGCCTGTCAGAGGCAGGGGTTGGGTCTAGGTTGTGAATAGGTTCGTTTTATGTGAAAGACATGCTCCCAGGTAAGTTGTTTGCTCTAAGAATTAGCCAGCCCTGGGAAAGGCAGCAAGGCCCCGGATATGAAAACATCAAGACTGTGGAATAAACACACGTGCCTACCACATGCAATTACCCAGCATGCACAATATCAGGCAACAGTGAATTTAGTACAACAAGGTTGTGCTTTATATCATCTTCAGAAATCCCAAATGAAATTGTCCTTCAAGTTTTCTGCTGGTGCTACATCAGGGAATGGAACAGTGACATGTGACATTCAAAATTGCCAGCTGCAGCTATTACATAGCAGTGTGCAGAGAGGGAGGGGAAAGGAAAGAATGAAGAAAAGGAAGAACCTTCATTAGAAACATAACTGTGTTGAGTGGAAACACTACAGGTCATGGTGGCTGGGTCATTTGATGTGCCACAAATCTGACAAGAGAAGAGACCTTTTAGAAAAGCTCCAGTCCTAATTTTGTTTTGTTTTGGGGTGGCAGAGAGCTTTTTAGTTTGATTTGAGATTATTTGGCTTGTAACCAGTCATGACAACGTTAGAGGGCCAAGAGCCGGGATGTGAACCCTGGGTCTGGCACTTAGGAGCTCTGTGACATTGGGTTGACCTCACTAGGTCTAAGTTTCTTTATCACTAAGATAGAGATAATAATAGTACCCTGAATGAGTGCTCAAAACTGTTAGCTTTGAATAAGTCAGATCCCATTAGAAAGAGACAGCATAAGAAAATTTGATCAAACTCGTGTCGAATGTATGATTTTTCCTCTTATTTCACGCCCTTATTAACAAATATAGTATTTTCATTTCCCATTTCTGTTCCCTTCATCTTGATGTTACAACATTTCTAGTGTTTCTAACCAAAATTGATTCTGAAAAAAGGATAATTTGAGCATGTGTTAGCATTAAAAGGAATAAAAGAATACTAAAAAAGTACAGACATGCTACAAGGGACAGTTAACATATCAAGGAATTCTTCTCATCTCAATAAAATCTTATGTTCTGATTTCCCTTTAACTAACATGATAGTTGAGACATATTCATTTTCTTTGTCTTTCTAGAAGATACGTTGGTTCATAGAAGAGAATTAGAAAATTGTTGCATAAGAGAAAGAAGGAAAGATTTAAATCACTATAGTCTTTTCATCCAAAACTCACCATTTTCATGCTCTCTAATTGTCTTTTTCCCTCTAAATCAGTGTTTTAAAAATATAATTGTTGCTTCACTGTTTTATTTAACATTGAATCATAGCTGCTGCACACTTTATTATATCACTTTTAGTGTCTAAGTAGTATTCTCTTTAATACTTTTACAGTTATTATAAAAATTATCGAAACAATTGAAAAAATGTAGCTATGGGAAAAAGGTCCCAAACCAATGGCACATGGGGTAGCACGACTCAGAAGACATATTTGGGAAGGAAAACCAACTTTAACAAACAAACAAACAAACAAACAAAAACTTTTTTTAAAAAAATCAAAGAAGTTTATTTAAAAATATGGTTTTCTGCCTCCCTTAAAAACTTGGACCTGGCAATATTGCATCTGCATTTTCCTGTATAAGAATATTTGGCAATAGAGTAGGGTCCCCTTTGGACTTGGTATAAGCTTTCCAGTCTGCTGAAATCTCCCATCCCTTGTTACTCTCACTCACTTAATGGAACTGCATTGGAGGCTAAGGAAAGTTAGAGGAGATTCAAGCCAGGTGCATGGTTGAGCTAGATGCCACTCAACCACACCAGACTGTAAAAGTCTAAGGCTTTATTTTAGCCATGGGGTCTGAGGACAAGAATGGGGGTAGCAGGGAAACTACAGCTCACTGGCTACAGAAAAGATGAAAGAGGTTGAAGGTTGCTCATAACATTTGAGTCTGGTTAAGTGGAAGACTCAAAGTCATTGGCAGGGGAAGATAACAAGTTTGGCTTTTTAGCTCTGTATTTTTTTTTTTCCTCTCTGAAGTCCTTGTCTCTGGAGGAACTTAAAAGTATAAATTATTACTATTTGTCTGCCTTAACTGTGATGTTTCCAGAGACAGGTATGATTCCTAAGAAAGGCCAGCAGCATCTTTGATTTCTCTTGCTGATGTTGGCTGAGATCAGAGGAAGAATTGAACTGCACAGGATAAACTCTGGCCATTGGGTCAGCCAAGACAACAAGCCCACTTTATCCCTCGATGGTTTTATCGCACTTTGGGCATTGGGTGAAATCACTCTGTCCAAAGCAGAAGATTTAAGACCCTATCACAAGAGGAATTGATAGAATAATCAGAACTTCAGCCTGAAGAACATGATGAGCTGCTTTCAAAAGTGTAAAGATGGTTTGTTTAAAAAAAAACCAAAGATACATTTCCTATGGGTGGCCCTGAAGTATAAAATTAGGAAACGTATGTCACTATTGTATTTTGTCAAGTTTAAGAATAAATATAGGAACACTCGTCTAAAAATTAGAGGTCATCAAAAATAGAAAAGTCTCCCTGGAAAGTGGTGAGTTTTCTTTCAGCAGAAGTACACGGGCCCGTGCTGGAAAATGACTTATCAGGGACCCCGAGAGGGGATGTAAACATTGACTGTTTATCTTCTCCAGTCTTACCATTGTATGATTCTGTAAACCGGAGCAGCCTACAAGCAGCTACGGGGACTCTGAACAGGACTTGCACTTCCTTTGGAGCCCAGAACTTGAGAGTAATCTTCTATCTCCTACTCATATCTGCACTGGTTGCCAAACTGCAGGGGAGGAAAAGACTCTGCGTTATCTTGATAGACGAGCTGGAGAATCCCACACAGCTGTGTTGTGGAAATGTTCTCGATTTCCCTCATGATAACATTGAGTCATAAAAGGAAGAAATGAACATTTATTTGCCAACTCCACCTGTCTGTTGGGCCCACCATATCTATATTAGCATCAAGGGAACTTGCCTATAGTGCTGAAATTTTTATCAGTAGGAGAGAAGCAACTGTTCTCTCCCTTAAATGGTGGTTCAAGCCAGTTCCTTTTTCATTAGAAATTAAATGATAAAAATTGGGACTTGGATGACTCATTTGTCAACATTTACATTCAGTAAAATGTTTGGAACAACAACAACAATAACAAAGCTCAACATTTTTAAAATTCAGAACGAGGGTAAAAATTGCTTTTGTTCCGAATCTAGTCTGAATACAAGAGATGTGTTATTATGTATATTAAAAAACATATTTTAAAATAAGTACATATTTAGGAAAAAAGGAAAAGAAAGAAAAGATGATTTACTTGTGTTTTCTAGATAAAAGCAAGATCAAGTGGAGGAGGAAAAAGGGAGGTAAATGAAAAATCAGGAGCAACAATATTTTCTTATTTAATGCCAAGTTCTGGGATTTATCCTTTTCTTTTATTAAATTTCTTGGTAAATTCATTATTTCTGAAATCACTGCAATGACATCTCTTCCATTATCAGAGAAGATTAATTTTAGAGTTGAGTGGGAAGTGAGTTTTCAATCTATCCAGATTAACTGATGCACTAATTGAAGTGCCTGTTTTCTTTTTATTTATATTTGCAATTAGCTCATCTGCTTTCTTCACACTTTAGGATTAGGTATTTGCTATGCATATTCCTTTCAGAAATTGACCCTACCCTCTGACCTTTGACTCATACTCTCAAGTTGAAGTGTGGGTATGTCCTAGTGGGGCAATGTGCACGATTCTGTTTTCAAGAATAATGCAAATGCCAAATAAAAATAATCAATAACAAAACAAAACAGGTTCTCTGGACCACAGCAGCAAATCAGACCTGGCATCTGTATCCACCACCTTCACAATTTGATTGATAACTGTGATTTGCTGACTCTCTCAATTACTCTGGTTTCATTACAGTCTGAGAAATGTGCCAAGCACTCATTTGGTTTTTATTATCTTTCTAGCCTTGTGCTTGCATGAAATGCCCCGAACTGGCATTTCAGGAAAAGGATAGGTAAATTGCAGCCAAACGAAAAAAAAAGAATCTGTGTCTTCAGTGTTACCTTGCAATTGGCATCATATTGCATTATCCCCAAAAACCATATAGAAATGTGCCATTACTCAGGGCACTGCGAACGAGCATGCAGCCTGTTCTGTGTCCTCTTAATGTGCAGATCCCCTGTATATCTGGATTTGCTTTTATTCCGCTAACAAAATCCCCTTTCTAATCTCTGGTGAAGAGAACCATTTTCCGGCCCATTGTAAACAATCTTGCTCTGCATCTAATTGGTCACCTACCCATACACAATATGGTTTTGAAATGACCATGAACTAAAGGTGTGACACCAAACCTTATGACTATAACAGTTTTGGAGCGTTTTAGAAACACGGGTTATTTTAATTCTGGGCCACTTGACCTCAGAGCAAAAATTGCAAATTATGTCCTTTCTTTTTGGATAGTAACTATTAGGACATATGGACTAACATCCCTAAGATGGAGGACTCTAAGCTTTGAACTGGCAGCATAGGCAATGCCTGAGCCTATTACAGATTTAAACAGAACTTTCTAACTCTGGCCACTTAATGCAATTTTAAGATGGGGGTTACTGTATGTCAGAAAATGAACAGTCTGAATAGTTCCACCTGTAGAAAATAGTATATTGCATGCGATTTTATCACACCACAGATAAAAATGAACCAGGAAAAGGAGAAGTGATCCCTCATAAATTCTATTCCCAATCTGAGTATTAGTATTTTTGTTGATACTCTGCTTCAACAGTAACACCTAACAGTAGTCTCTCCAAATACCCTGCTCTTTTGGCCAGTATTCTACTGGGGCTATTTACCAGTAACAATGTGTTAGGATAGAATTTGAAGTGGGATCTTCCTCTCAGTAATATCAACATTCCAAACTGAAACCTTGAGGCTTGGCCTCTTTACACTGGGCCCATATCCAGCCACTTTGATAACAGCTACTTCTTTCTTACCTCACCCATTCTTGCTTCCTTCTCAGGGTAATCTGTATGCAGTCTACTTTCTGGACTACATGGCAAGCTCTTTCAATGTTGGGATACCTTCAAATGCATCTTTGTGATCTTCAGAGGTCCAAACGCAGAACTTTGATGTAGCAAACATGTATTAATTTACTGATATGTAAATAAATAAAACTGAAAAATAATCTGTTAGTATAAATTCTTGGGCTAGGGTTATATAGAACCTATATTATATTTTTCTTGGTTGATATTTCCCCTATTTTTCACATTAAAATTGTATCATTTTCGGGGCGCCTGGGTGGCTTAGTCGGTTAAGCGTCCGACTTTCGCTTAGGTCATGATCTCGCGGTTCATGGGTTCGAGCCCCGCGTCGGGCTCTTTGCTGACTGCCAGCTCAGAGCCTGGAGCCTGTTTCAGAGTCTGTGACTCCCTCTCTTTCTGACCCTCCCCTGCTCATGCTGTCTCTCTCTCTCCTAGAAATAAATAAAACATTAAAAAAAATAAAATTGTATCATTTTCTTAGAATCACAAACTCGTAAGTATATATTTTCTATAATCTGAAACTCTGAGATTAAAAATATTTGCGTAGGATTATATGTAGTCTTTTAAAATATTTTTAAATTTATTATCTTTGAGGAAAAGAGAGAGAGAAAGCACAGGAGCGGGACAGGGGAAGAAAGGATCCAAAGTGAGCTATGTGTGGACCACAGAGAGCCCAATGTGGGGCTGAAACTCACAAACTAAGAGATCATGACCTGGGCTTAAGCCGGATGCTTAACCGACTGAGCCACCCAGGTGCCCCAGAATTATATGTATTTTTAAAAAATCCTTGGAAAAGTAAAAAATTCTAGAGTAAGCTCTACTTTTCCATGTTTTCTCCACATTTTTATTCCTTTAAAAGCTTTCCATAGATAACAGTGCAATAAGTCTCACATCTTTTCCTACAAATTAACAGACTGCAAGCAGAATTGTCAGTGAATGATATCTTTATTTGGTGACAATATTAGCCTTTGTGTTCAATCCAGTTTTCACATCCAATTTCTATTGGATATGTTTAATAATTTCAGAAACAGGCCCCCCTCTGGAAAAAAAAAATATTTATAAGAAAGAATGCAAAGAATTAAAAGGCAGAGGATGTCCAGGAAAAGAAGAAATGCTTAATGACTTATATCATGTTTCCATTAAAATTATATATTAAGCACTGTGCTTATTATGTACAAGTTTCACAGGCCTAAGTGGTATCAAGCCTGTAACACTGCTTTGTTAGGGAACTATCACAGAAGTCATTTATAATCCCTCTGTTTCTAATAAATCACAGTGATCTGTGATGTTTACTCCCATAAGACTTAACACTTTTTTTATGGGCTTGGGCATAAATAACATAATATCCAGAATGTGTGCATTTTCTTTTCTAATAGTTACAGCACTCTCTCTCCATCACTGATCTTATGCTGAGAGGAAAACGGGGACACTCTCCAAAACAGTTGTCTACTGCGCAAAAACAAGTGTGGAAAGAATGGGTATATAGTAGAATCTTATCATGACTTTATATCTTACTGAATTTTTAGAGCAAAAAGATATCCATTTGATTTGTCTATCCACTTGTTAAGTTCCAGCCACTGCTCTGAGCCACGAAGCCAACATTTCTTAAAAAAGTGCAAGTCTCTAACTAAGCTCTTGGAGAGCCAATGGTGGACAGAAACAGAAGCAGTTCCTGTTCTCATGAAGTTTAGAGTCTAGGATCTTTAACCTGAAAAGATTCTAAGTGCCTAAATCCACACTATGCTATACTAGGTCAGGAATCGGCATAACTATGGCCTAAGGGCCAAAGCTGGCCCACCACCTGTTTTTGTAAAGTTTTATTGGAACAGCGCCATGCCTACTCATTCACATATTATCTGTGGTGTCTTTTGCACCACAGCAGCAGAGCTGAGTACTTGTGATAGAGGCCATCTGGCTTGCAAAGCCTAAAATATTTACTATCTGGTCCTTTACAGAAAAAAAAAAAAGTGCCAACTCCTGTCCTAGGTAAAATGACCGATTATAGATAATGACTTTATCTGTTTAAAGCTGGATTTACTTCCTTCACCTCAATGAATTCTCATGACACCCCACTGTGCTTCTTCGGTGAGGAATCTGAGGCCTGGAAAAGTTAAGTATACTGGCCAAAATCACAGAATGGTCAAGAAACAAAGTTGGGATTAAATGCTGGTCTGGTTGACCAAGGGTCACTCCCAAACACTCTGTGCTAAACCTGGTCTGAGATACAGCAGAGAGGAAGACAGGGTTATTCTTTGGCTTAAAATCAAAAGAGTTCAATACCTCAAAGCTCTCCCTAGACTTTAAGACCAGGAGCTTCTTTGGCCCATAGAAGAGATTTGGTAAATTGTCCCCATCTTACAAAGTAGGAAAAAGAATATTGTTTCTAAATACATTGCTAGAGAAGTTGATAAAAGAGGAAAAAACTACTTTCTTATTTTATCCTCCAGGATTCTTTTTATATACAATAACACTGGGTTCAAAGTGCATTTTTGAAGGCTAAGAAAAATAGACATGTATCCTCAGCACCTAGAAGCATGGTTGAATTTCTGACTCTTCATTTGAACTCAGGTCAAAATCTCCTGGCTCATGTGCAATCTCTCTCTCTCAAAAAACAAAAACAGAAACAAAAATATTGTTTGCTCTAAATTTCTGAGTCTGAAATTATTTACTATAGATTCATAAGAGTATTACCTTTGGCTTTCGACTCTTACTAACAAAAATGACTAACCAAGGGGCAACTGGGTGGCTCAGTCAGTTAAGCTCAGGCTTTAGCTCAGGTCATGATCTCACGGTTCTTGAGTTTGAGACCCGCATCGGGCTCTGTACCGACAGCTCAGATCAGATTCTGTCCCTCTCTCTCTGCCCCTACCCCGCTCAGACTCTGTCTGTCTCTCTCTCTCTCAAAAATAAATAAACATTAAAAAATTAAAAAAAGAAAGACTAATCGAGTGGATTTTTATAATCAATCTTAGACCTTCAGAGTTTTTAAATGTTTGGACTGCTCAGACCTTAAATCTAGCATTTAAATTCCCTACATTTAAAAAAAAGGAGCTTGAAGAATATTCTTTTAAAATATATTAATTTTAGTCATCAAATCAGTGACTTGCTAAACTATATTGGAGCCTGAGGCCAAAGGACAAATCAATTACTGACCCTGTCTTTGTTTAACATTTTAATACTTTATTCATCGTTCATTTGCACCAATTGTTTCTTAAAAATATTGCATAAAAATGTTATTTGTGTTGATTGTTGATTCTTTTTTTTGCAGCCGCTTAAATTTAGCTCAAAAGGCAGGTGCCTCACTCACCTCACTCTAGTTGCAAAACTGTACAAACCCAAATATTTTAAAGATTTTTGTCTCTCACTGGAAAAATTATATAAAATAAAGCTTCCAGAGAAAAATTCATCCTGGCATTTTTTTCCCCTCCATGATTTCATTCCTAGTTTTAAATTAAAATAAAATTTGTAGAGTACTTGATTTGCATCTGAGTGTGCCTAATCACAGGAGGAAAGAGAAAGCTGCATGTGCGTGAAGACCCCTGGTCAGTCTTCAGTGGGTGGATAAGACCTGGGACACAAATTCAAGTCTGTTCTCTTTAGGGGACTTCTTCTCTTTGCCTCTTCCTTCTAAGTTTTTAGATGGATGTAAACTACCGTCCTGGTAAGTGCATCTCTCCTGATTATGACAACCAACAAAACATCATTCTAGCTTTTCCTTTGGCCAAGTTACAGGCACACGTCCTGTTAATTCGTTTTCTTTTTTTTTTTTTTTTTTACAAATAGTTTATTGTCAAATTAGTTTCCACATAACACCCAGTGCTCATCCCCAAAGTGCCCTCCTCCATGCCCATCCCCCCCTCCCCCCCACATCCATCAGTCCTCAGTTTTTGTCAGCATTCAAGAGTCTCTCATGGTTTGCCTCTCTCCCTTTCCCCCACCATTTCCCCCCTTCTTCTCCCCCATGGTCCTCCGTCAAGTTCCTCCTAATCCTCCTATACGTGCAAACATATGGTATTTGTCCTTCTCTGCCTGACTTATTTCGCTCAGCATAACACCCTCAAGGTCCATCCATGTTGCTACACTTGGCCAGATTTCATTGTTTCTCATTGCCATGTAGTATTCCATGGTATAGATAAACCACATCTTCTTGATCCATTCATCTGGTGATGGACACTTAGGCTCTTTCCATGTTTTAGCTATTGTGGAGAGTGCTGCTATGAACATTGGGGTACAAGTGCTCCTATGCCTCAGCATTTCTGTATCCCTTGGGTAAATTCCTAGCAGTGCTATTGCTGGGTCCTAGGGGAGTTCTATTGTTAGTTTCCTGAGGAACCTCCACACTGTTTTCCAGAGGGGCTGTACCCGTTTACATTCCCACCAACAGTGCAGGAGGGTGCCCGTTTCTCCACATCCTCGCCAGCATCTAGAGTTCTCTGATTTGCTCATTTTAGCCACTCTGACTGGCGTGAGGTGGTATCTCAGTGTGGTTTTGATTTGTATTTCCCTGATGAGGAGGGATGCTGAGCATTGTTTCATGTGTCTCTTGGCCATCTGGATGTCCTCTTTGGAGAAGTGTCTGTTCATGTCTTCTGCCCATTTCTTCACTGGGTTGTTTGTTTTTCGGGCGTGTAGTTTGGTGAGTTCCTTATAGATTCTGGATATTAACCCTTTATCTGATATGTCATTTGCAACTATCTTTTCCCATTCCTTTGGTTGCCTATGTTAATTCGTTTTCTAATGATCACCTGGAATATGAGTTATTTGTTTAAACAGCTATTAACTCCTTCTAAGTGATTATGTCTTTCTGTTCCTTGTTTCAAATTTATTCTTAAAGATTTCTAGTATAAAATCCATGGAAACCTTCAGATTTCATCTGGCACCATTTTGGACTCATTTTGAATTCCTCTGCAAAAAGCAATCTTACTGAGAAGGTCATTTGGAAACATAAAACCTAAATAATTACCTGTATAATAAAATCCTCATTTCTTTTTTTTTTTCAATAGTGTATATATAGTTGTTTAGGAAAATTGATTTTTACTCTTTCTGTCACAAATTTTAGTCAGCCCTTATGGTATAGATTGGAACTCTAAGCTTAGGTAGATAAAATAAGCCAATTCCATTGTCACTCAGGCTGATTGTGAAAGTTATTAAATTTGACAATAGCATTTTCACATTATCACAATATATCTTGCTTTAAAATCATGATAATAATTTGCAAACTATATGAGAATAGAATAAATTAGGAATAAAATTGCAGACACACACAGCTTTCAAAAGAAAAAGAAGCAGAAACATTTACTTTATGAGTAATTGAAGTACAATTGGGTATATCATTTTCAGAGGGTTTGTTTTTCTTCTAAAGAGGTTTTCCATTTACATAAAGTATTTCTTGATTTATAAAAATTACATTTGACAAAAATTTTTAGGAATATATTACTTGTCCTCTTTATCCGTCTGGTAACTATAGAAAGGTGCTATCGCTCCCAGGAAAGAGGAATGAAAATCGCCCAGATCCCACGGTCACCGTGGAGCCGAGGTTGCTGTAAGTGCTGTCCCTGGAGCCCGTTGAAAGCCACCAGGAGTTTATACCATAGCTAACATTGCAAAATCCCGAGGCTGTAGCTATGGTAATGGATTCAGAACCCAAGAATGCTGTTTTTGTAGTGGCATCCAAAGCACCTCCAGCCTCGACCAGCTCTCAACAAGAGCCTGAGGAGAAACATGGAGTCCAGACTGCCATGCAGGAGCCAGTACCTTTGGTGTTATTTCTGCCACTGCCAGAATTAAAGCATAAAAGAGAAAAACAGAAAAATCCAGTGAAACCTTGTATTGAGAGTAACTTGTTCTGCAAGTGTTCGGCAAGAGGAGCAAACATTTCTAATAAATGTCAACTTGATAGAGGAACTATATCTTGCAATACAAGTAGGACATGATGCCTAATGTCACCTGATCACAACTGAGCCAATGGTTCTTCCCTTTTTCTCTCTTTCTCTGTCTGTCTCTGTCTCTGTCTCTTTCTTGAGCACGCGAGCAGGCTCATGTGAGCGTGCGCACGCACGCGCATGCACGCATGCATACGACGTGAGATTGTGGGTCAATGCAATGTCACGTTTCCACAAAATCCTCAAAAGGAGGCAAAAGCAAGTGTCATTGGACAGCTTCCTTGTTAAAGTTGCAGGAAAGGAAAAAGATTCCATTGAGCCAATAGGCAGCAGTTATAGCGATAGTGAAAGTATTAGTGATGGTGAAAGTTGTCCTATAGGAAAACCCTCCTATCTCTTGTCTCCCTCACACCAACCACGAAGGTTTTCAATGGTCACTGCAGGTTAATTTGTTTGCTTTTCTTGATATTTTTATTATCTTTATTATTTTGTAATATGTTACAGAATTGTAATAATGTAAAAATATGAGTATTTTTGGGTTGTAGATGGAATCATCTGAGTTTTCATTAGTTCTTATGGGGAAATTCGCTTTGATATACAAGTGGTTTGGATTATATGCATGTTTCCAGAATGAATTATGCTCACAAACTAAGGTTTTACTGTACCTTTTTTCCTTTCACTTTATGATTTTCCACCACCTCTCATTGCCAGAACATAAAAGGAAGCCAGCTAGGGTGGGTGGCTGGGAAATGTATTTTCCAGACATCAAGCCCTGGTGGCATAGAACAGAGCACAATGGAGATATACAATAAAAAAGAAAAAACAGGTAAATACTGTATACTGCATAGTATACAAGTGATAAATTTTTTTTTTCCTTTTCAGACAACTGAAAGTGTCTGAAATAAAAATTAAAATACTTGTAATTGTAATATTTATTAACAAATAATTATTTGATACCTTGAACCATTGCTTTGAACATGATTTACCAGAAAAAATTTTAAGGGATTTATTTATTTATTTATTTATTTATTTATTTATTTATTTATTTTGAGACAGAGTGCATGCACACGTGTGCAGAGTGGGTGGGGTGGGAGGAGCAGAGAGAGGGAGAGGGGTGGGAGGGGCAGAGAGAGGGAGAGAATCCCAAGCAGGCACCCACTATCAGCATGGAGTTCGATGTGGGGCTCAAACTCTTGAATCATGAGATTATGACCTGAGCAGAAGTCAGGTGCTTAACCAACTGAGCTACCCAGGAGCCCCTAACAGGAAATCTTAACTGCATATATACACATATGCATATATGTATATATATATATATATATATATGTATATATATAATATGATTAGAAGGTCAAGTAAAATTCTTGTTACCTCGGGAAGACAAGGGGACTTCTCAGTCAACTGAATACACAAATCCTAATCTGCTTGGGCTGTCTTAGCCCATTCTCACTTCATAGGCAACTACTGCAATTGCAGGCTCTGTTCTCACTACTTGCAGTCCTTTTCATGCTGATTACCTAAAGTTAGACTACCAGCTCTGGGACCTCACTCCTGAACGATTGATTCACATTTGAGGTTCCCTCTACCCCTGCAGTTTTGTCTACGAGAACTCACAGAGCTCAGGAAAGCACTATACTTATGATAATGGTTTTATTATAGCAAAAAAATAAAGATACAAACCATAACCAAAAAGAAGAAGAGGTGCATAGGGTGATGTCTGAGAGGGTTCCAACATAAAGCCTCCAGTGTCATCTCCTTGTGGAGCTAGGAAGTATCACTATCCCAGGACATCAATGTGTAACAAGATGTGCAGATTATTACCAACAGGGAAGCTCTCTCAGGTGTTGGCGTCCAGAGTTTTATTGGGATTTCTTTAAGTGAACATGGCTGATTGAGTCACTGGCTATGTGATTGAACTCAGTATTCAGCCTCTCTCCCTTCCCTGAATGGCTGGTTGGTATTATGTGACTCAAATCCCTAACCCTCTAATTACATGTTGGGTCTTTTTGGTTGTAGTCAGCAGCCATTTTGAGTCTATCTCATTACCACAGACTATGTAGGGGCCCACCATAAACAATAAAGACCTTCTTATCACTCTTGAAATTCCAGAGCTGTATAGACTACTTCTCAGGAACCAGTGAGAAATGACAAAATCTTAATAAACAGAACTAATACACAGGACTAGTTTTTAAGCCAATCATTAACAAGATAGAAGTTACTGGTGAATAGGAATAAATAATTGTTGTTTTAAGCCACTGTGCTTTGGAATGGTTTGTTACACAGCATAATTGTGGCAGTAGTTGACAGTCTATAGAATCTAAAATCTACATTAGTTTAAATCGAATGGCCTTATGGTCTTCTTTCCTTCTATAAATACTGTCCCGTCTCTGTGCTGAATGTTATGAGCAATATAAAAGAAAAGGAAAATTTTAGCTTACAGAATTACTGATGTGTGTGGGCTTTATTTTCAGATGAAGTAATTTGAAGTATAATATTTATTGAAAAGGAAGTTAATTCTTTAAAAATATCAATAATTTTGCAAGTACAAACTGTTTTATATTATGTACAGATATACCTTCACTTACACTGACATTAACAGTCTGATGAATTTATCAGAAATTGAAAATAAGTAAAAAATTCATTTATAGACAAAAAGTTCATTCAATGTACTTAACCTACTGAGCATCATAGCTTAGCTGAGCCTACTTTACACATGCTCAGAACACTTACATTAGCTTATGGTTGGGCAAAATTATCTAACACAAAGCTTACTGGTACAATAAAGTATTGAATATCTTCTGTAATTTATTGAATATTGTACTGACAGTGAAGAACAGAATGCTTGTGCCCTTATTCCGTTTTTTTTTCAATCTATCAATATTTAATGTAAGGAATAATTCAACAATTAAATTATGTGATACTTACT
Organism: Hyaena hyaena; assembly: GCF_003009895.1. Lineage (NCBI taxonomy): Eukaryota > Metazoa > Chordata > Mammalia > Carnivora > Hyaenidae > Hyaena > Hyaena hyaena. Next base: position 65,594 of record NW_024082720.1, on the reverse strand, counting down.
AGTTTTGCCTGTCAGTGAAAGAACAATATATATTCTTGTATTTATTTTAATCGCTGGTTAATGCACCTCTGACCAAATTAAGACATCCCAGAGTTGAACTGAACCAATATGGCCAGTGTGATTAATTTGGTTTAAATTACGACTGGAGTCTTAATTGTATGAAGAGACCTCATAAATTCTAGCACGGTACAAGCCAACAAGGTTGCAGTGCCAGGGTTAATGTTTATGTCTGTGTCCTGGCTCAGTACATTATCCCCAAATGAGGACCAACCTAAAGCAGTCCAAACGTGAGATGGGCTGCCAGGGTAGATTTCCAACAATATAGCAACTTGTACTTATTTATTCACCTCACTTATCTGACTGAGAAAGAGTATCTCTATCTATAAAGGGCAAATACCTGGCACACAGTGGTACCATAAAATTCTCATGGAATAAGAGGATGACCATGATTATTATGTGGCCAAGAAGTTCACCATCTGACAGATACAACAACACAAGCCACACCTTGTGTTTACTTAAGGAAATTTTGTGCACAGTCTCAATCTAAGTTTTTACCCTCCCTTCCTCTGGTAGTTTATCCCTCCATAAAGAAAAGTAAAAATGAAATATGGGCACAAATCAGAACAGAAGAGGAAAATTCTCATTGTCATTAGGAACCTGTGTAAAACAGTTCAAATTTCAATTCTGTCAAACATTCCAAGTTTAATGTAAGTATTTTAAAATATTTGCACGTTGTATATATTTAAACATATCCAGAAGGCTCATCCAGTAAAACTAAATTTCTTGCCCCCAGTGAGCTTTCCACTTTGAGTCATGAACCTCATAAGCTTCATGAACCTCAGTAGGGATAACTTACCACATGCCAAAGATTCCTACCCTCTCTCCTTCCTTCCTTTTCTCCTTCCCTTCCCTTGTTTCTCCCTCTCCCCCACCCACACCCCCATTCCCCACCTCTTTCTTTCTTTCCTTCTTTCTTTCGTAGCTGGAAAAAAAATGTCTGTTTCCATTTCTTAACCTGAAATTTTATTTCCTATGCCAAACCAGGCCTTTGACTGTCCTTTCCTTTAAAATATAAGTTTTCCCAGTATTAAGGGCTTTTAAAATTTTTCCAGAAGAGGTTTGTTATTTTTACTTAGTTTTTGTTTTGTTTGTTGAAAAATGAGATATATGGAGACGTATTATTTTTAAAGACTCACTTTAATTTTTTGGATGATGACCAAGCTAAACTATGTACTGTTAATATGGAATATGAAAGGTCTGGAGACATTTCTACATCAATGCTACCAGGCATTATTAAGAGTAATTTTAATGAGCTCTTGGAGTAGGATTTGTTTCCATAAGATTTTGCTTGTAATAAAAACCCATTGTTAATACCTCCCAGTTCAACCAAAATATTAAAGTCAAAATTATTTGCATCCTTCAAATGCAGTGAGACCCACTGGCACAGGGCTATGAAATTCTGGATTTCACTTGCCTTGGAAGTTCACAGGCAATGGCAATAATCTATTAGCATATTTCCCACAGAGAAAGTGCAGAGCAGTGAAATGACTGGTTATTTAACCAGTGCCAAAACATCAGAATGCACCTCTTTTGCTTAAGAATGGAATGTGTCAGCTCCTAAATTTTGTGGATTTTCAAGCAGTTAGCACAGTTTACTGTCTGAAAACCATCGTATCAATGCTATTCTTCTAACAAATTGCTTAACAAATGCTAAGTTAAAGGATAATTTTGTACATTTAACCATAACTGACAGACAGGGATCAAGTGTTCCATGTATATTTTATCATCAACCCTAAAGGGAAGAGCAAAAGGAGGAAGGGAAACCACTGCTCATTTTTTTGGCATGCTGTAATGGTTGTTTTGTAAGAAAAAGTAGATGAACCCAGAAAGCATGCACTCAGTTATTGGGAGACTCTGATGTCATCTCATCAAGAGAAACTGTTCAGGTTTCTATGGCATTTCACATCTGCAGGCCACAACATTATTTCCATTAGCTGTTAATGTTGCTACTAAAATTAGGGCCAGGAACTCCACAGCTTAAGCAACTTAAGTGGGTTTGGAAATAATGTTTGTTCATATTCTTTTTATAAAGCTATGATTTGGGTAAGTATAGTGTGTTGAAGGAGCTCATTTGTGGGATTTATTTCTACATAAGTAGCTGTAGCCAAGTTCAAGGGGTATGATGCCTATTTGAGATTTCCTCATTCTACTTCACTGGGTTGGAATGCCCTGATCCAGATTGGCTCAGATGCTATTTCCTCTGGACTGGAGTTGTAAAGAAAGCAATTTAAAATGCATAAACACAGTGCCTGAGCCATGCCATATATCCACCACCCAGCGGGGCATTCACACTAAGCACTGCCTCACTTCCTAACTACTCAGCCGAAGTCGTCCCTCCCTTCCCAACTATTAATATTCATGTGAATTTGTACCAATGGGGTCCAGGCAGAATAAAAATCATCATATTGGAACATCATAGAATAACTTGAAATTTCTAAGACAAAATTTCCCCCAGGATATGCTTTACAAAATGAAAAATCAGAAATTTTTATTTTACATTAACTTCTATTGCAGTAATATATATATATCATATATATATACTATATATAATAACATACAACATAGGTCTAAATGATATATATTTAGTTATACATAGATATAGATATAGAACTGGATGTCAGGAGGCATGAGTTTTAGCTTAGGCTCAGACACCAAATAGGTAATTTAACCAATATTTATGAGTGCTCATTATGTGATTATCATAGTAGCTGATGCTGGAAGATAGAGGAAATTCACAGTTCTTGCTGTTGTAAAGTCTACAGTCTAGTGGTGGGACCCAAATGGGTATTTCATTTTGGCAGGTAAGAATGTTATCAGTCTATAGACCCTATAAGTAAAGTGAAATAGTTAAAGCAGCTGTTATTATAGCTATGATTTTATAATTTGGTGTTAAAAATATATCCAAAAAGTCAAAAGTTTCAAAATGAACCATATATCACTATGCACTGTACTTTACCTGCGTGTTGTCCCTTAATTCCCATAAGGACACCATAAGTCTAGGTACTAATGCAAACATCTTATGCACCTGGCCCAAGGTCACACAGCTGGTAAGTAGCCAACTCAGAATGCGGATGCCAGTCTATCTGCTCCAAAGGCCATGCTCTTACAACTGATGTAAACTACTTAAAAAGAGGCATAAACTAAGACTGCCCATCAGAGATATGGTTATGATGGAATTTTAGCCTATAAGATAAAAAGTCATGATGCATTTTTAGGATGGAATTGATGTGTTGAGAGGAAGATTGAGAGGAATCATTTCTAGATCACATCTGTTTAGAGATTAAGTACAGATATGTACTATTATATTACATAATTTATAGTTTTCTTATTAAATAATAATCAAGAGAAGAACGTGAGCGAGAATGTGGTGGTTGGGAATCATAAAACATGTTGTTTGTCTGCATACATTTATTGCTGGCTGGCTGAAGTGGAAAGCATTTAACAATCCACAGAGGCAGCAGCAGGGTGTCCTGGAAAGAGACTGGCCCGGGAACCCAACTCCTGCCAATGACTCTGCATGGCATTGGGAACTCATTTCCTTGAACTAGGATTCAGTGCTTCTATCTGTAAAATGAGGACAATGGATTTCGTCCAGTTTTTAGCTTTGTGACTATTTCCAAAAGAATTAAGTTCAATGATACAGTCTGATTTCAGAAGTAGGAAATCCAGGATATACTAAATATGTATATATTGTTTAGACTTTGGTTTTTGTTTCCTGTTGGATACACTTTTCCTGCCTCTAACTCTCACCAGAACACACACACACACACACACACACACACACACACATACACACCTTTGGCCCTCCTCCCTCTTCTTTTCTCTCTTTCTCTCTCTTACCTGCCCAATCCCTAGTCGGTTCCTAGTCGGGTTTTTTTTTCAGGTCTCAATTTAGAAATACTTTTGTTAGGGAAGCTTTCACTAACTCCCAAAGTCTCTATAAAAGAACTCTGTGCTTCCTTTGTCACAGATGTTGTGAGCATTGGATTAGATAACCCATGTACAGTGCTTGTATCATGCTTGGTTCATAAAAGTACTCAGTAACTATTAGCTAATGTAATCATCACCACCATCATCATGATTAGGAAACTTATGACACTATGTTTTATTACTCTTTTTGAATCTCTGTGTCACCTACTATGGGTTAGATTTGAGAGATCAGGGACCATAATAGTTTGACTTACTTGTGCATCACCAGCACCTTAGCACAGCGAATGACAAGAAGTGAGTGACACAAAGAAGATAATTAGTTAATGTTAAATAACACACAGCAGTTTACATAAAGAAAAATTTCATTTATGCAATGTAGCAAGCTAACCTTTAAGCACTTATCTTCTAGTGGAAAAGACTGAAACTTGCAAAAAATTATTATAAGAGTTATAATCAAGTTATAATCAATTGATGTTGGCTGGGAGATGAAGCACATAACACTGGGTTGAGCCTTATAGAGCCAGAGTGATTTCACCTAGCAGCAGAGATGTGAGAGAAGGCTTATATCAAACAAGAGAAGAATAAAAACATATGGTGGGAAACTGTAGAACGTATTTCTACTGATCATTGCAAGGGCTCACTGGGAGTAAGAGAGAGGGTTATTGTAGAGTAAAGGGAAATGACAATGGGAAGATAGTCAAGTTTATACTTTTAAATGTCTTAAATGTCATCATATTATTCCATCAACATCTACCAGTGACAATTCTTCTCAAAGAACTTTCCGTTATTAGCCACTACTTGGTTATCTTCAAATTCATTTCAAAATGGAAAGTCAAGATAAATTTTTATTTCTAGGATTTTGCTTTTGAATAAGGAAGTTAATGATGAGTTCTGTTTTGTTGATTCTCTCTCTCTTACATTATGAACTTACTGACTTTTACCTAACAAACATTTTTTTTCTAATAAATTGTATTCATTATTCTTTTTAATGCTTAAATTTTGCTATCTTTGACTGTTGAGAGCCTCTTAATTTTGGTTTCTATGGCCTTTTTGGGTAATCATATTCTTTGATAGCATGCATTTTGGCCTTCCCCGAATCTCAGGTTCATCTTATATAACTTGTCTTAGACATAGAAACAGTCATTCTTCAGGTACCTTTAAATAAATATATATATATATACATACCATAATCCAGATAATAGGTATCCTCACTGCTATTATTATTACTTTTCTGTGAGCAAAACAAAGAAATGAGGTGGTGGTGGTTGTATTTTTGTCAAGTCATACAGATATTTCCAATTCAAGTTGAATTATATGATTTTTCCTTACTTTGTTTTCATACCTCTCCTTTTTCCCATCTTACAATTAAAACCTTTTTGTGCTAACTACATTAATGCAATTGTTTTCTTAGCCCTGGTTGTCTACAAAACAGAGTGTGAGGCAGATTACTTGTTAAGGTTTTATTGGAAAGTGCACACCTAGGACATGTGGAATGAAGGTAATAGTGAATTGAGGCAGAGGGAGAAGCCCAGTCATGTAAGAAACCTTCCAAGCAGGCTTCCAGAAACCACTGGCCTCAGAATAGTCCTCAAGGAAGGAAAAGGAAAGTGAGAGGAATTTATTTTCAGGCTCCCTCCTGGTTCCCGGCTCATTGGTCAAAGTTCGTCTCAAGAGATATTAATGGCCCCACATTCACGTGTGTTGCCCGGACTTTTCCAGGAAGCTCAAGGACATCGAATCCCACACTCTATTGGGCCAGGCATCATCTGAGCCCTCAGCAGCCAGAGGAGCTAGAGTGCCTTTGGGTCTGGTCAGGTCAGGCCGGTGTGTTGGAGCTAATGTGCCTTCTGCCATGGTAGACATGATGAAGATCAAGCCCTCACTCCAGAGTCCTGGAGAGCTGGGCAGTATTTGAATATGAGGCAGTGATGGCAGTAGCTGGGGTTCTCTCCCAAGCAAGCAGTCAGGTGCCAAAGAGTCCATATGGTAGAACCCTAAATGTTTTCATATTAAAACTGAATTTAAACCTTTAAGCTAAATTATATAGTTTCATTTAAAAAAAAGAGTGGAAGAAAAAATAAGTATTTTTTTTATCTTATTTTTAAGAGTTATCTGCAGAAGTTCATAAATTGGGTCCTATACAGCTCCTTATTTTCTTTATCCTAACACACACACACACACACACACACACACACACACAATACACACTAAAATTAATAGTGTCACTAATATTTCTAACAGATTAATGAATGAAGTGTAAGACTTTGAAGCTCAGTTTTTAATATATTTCTTCAAGGATATACAGTCGAAATACTGGGTGTAAAAGTCAATTACAGTAAGTATTTTCTTTGGGTGTTTATCTCACCAACTAATAACAATTGGTTCATTAATTTCAGTTTGATTTAATGTTTTAGGATTAGCTATATTTTTTGATTTTGAAGCAATTTTTTGCGTATGAAAATTATGTGTTCCTAAGGTGAGAATGATATAAGAAGACATATTTAGAGAAGTCTTATTCCATGTTAACTGCCTTTCTTTGCCTGTACTCTTTCCCATTATAATTAACCATTTTTATAACATTGATTCGTTCTTCCAAGATTTCTTTTTACAAATATATATACATTTTCACTACCACTTATGCAAAATATAATTTACTTTAAAAATTGTTTTGCATCTTTATTTTTTAAAATTTAATACATGCAGACATTTCAGATCAGTATATACAAAACTTCCTCATTCCTTTTGATGTCTGCATAATATTTTAAAGTTAGCTTTAAAGAAGACTAACTCAGAGTACTGTGGTTCCTAATTTATTTATTCTCCAGTGCTAGTACAATTTTGGGCACCCTTATTTGACTGGTAGTATTACTTAAAAAATACTATAGTGAGATAGCCTATAGTAGAATTTCAGTGTTACAACCAGAATGTTTACAAATACTTTCTCCTCTTCTCAGGTCATCTTCTTAGAACACTTAAACCATCTAAAAACCTTATTGTGGACTGAATGTTGATATCCTTCCAAATTCATATATTGAGGTCCTAACCCCCAGTGTGATAGTTTTAGGAGGTGGGGCCGTTGGGGGGTAATTACATTCACATGAAGGTGGGATTAGTGTCCTTATAACAGGAGGAAAGGAGACCAGAGCTCGCCCTCTCCCCACCATATGAGGGCATAGCAAGAACGCAGCCACACTACAAGCCAGGAAAGAGATCTCAACAGAACTGAATTGGCCAGCACCTTATTTTAGACTTTCTAGACGGCAGGGCTGTGAGAAATAAATGCCTGTCATTTAAACCACCCAGTCTATGACATTTTGTTATAGCATCTCAAGCCAATTAAGATAAACTTCCATGTAACTCACCCACTGCCAGACCTAAATAAAATAAACAAGAACATCTATGGTCTTTGGAATTATGTGGATTTACTTTATGTGAGTTTTGGTTTTTGTTTTTGCCAGAGACGTAGTAGTACCACACTGCTGGGCATTTTCCTCGCGTTATCCCTTGACAAGCTTTCTTTGGTGGGTGGGGCCTGTAATCACACATTGTCTGTCTCCAGCCCACTTCTGGGGCCTCCTTCTGAGTGGTGTGTGTGGTTATCTTTCCCTCTGTCACTTTGGAGTGGTGCTGGCTACTGTAGTGGCTGTTTACACACTGCCAGGCTTGTGGCCCTGCGTGGGTTTTGGCCAAGTGAATATTTGTGAGGGCAGGTCTCCTGGAGCAGAGCACTGGGTGGCAGTCTGGGGAGGGATGGGGTGGTGCTAGCAAGCCTTGTGTGCCCTGGGTCCTATTCAAGAAGGCCTCTCCAGTACCAGTACTGGAGCAGACTGTCCAGGTAAATAGACTGATGGAAGCACCATTCAGGGGGGCAGGGCAGAGAGGGGGCAGTACTAGCAAGGCAGATAGCATGTCCCCAGGTTGCTGTGTGTTTACACTGGGGAAGCAGGGGAAGCAAATGGTGCCTGTCAGCTCCTTTGCTCCTGGAGAAGTTCCCCAATGATTTCTGTTTCTCTGGGACACGCTTTAAACTTAGCACATAACTGTCCTACTGTATGCTCTAGGCACCTTTCACAGAGCAGCTTCTAAGCTGTATGCTGTGGATCATCTGTTGTCCTGTTTCTTTGAGGACGGGGAATCAGTTTCCTCTGGCCCTTCTGGCTTTGGCACAACCAAGCCTGCCGAGTTCTTAAAATTGCAGGTTTTTATGTCCCATTGGTGATAAGAACTGATGGACTTCAGCTCTTCTGGTTTTCAAAGCCAAATGTTTTGGGGATTTGTCTTCCCCATGCAGAGTTCTCAGTGTGGGAATCTATTTCTCTCCCCTCTTTGTGCCTGCAAAGTCCCTGTCTCCGATGGACAGTCCCATGAGTCTGTTTACTTCCTGACTGTTTCTTGGCCCTCCCTATCCTTTTTGATGTGGTCTCTTCTCTACATTTAGCCATGGAGTTTGTTCTGCCAGTCTTCAGGCCATTTTCTGGGTTATTTACACTGATGTGAATGTTGTCTAGTTGTATCTGTGGACCAGATGTGCTTAGGGTCCTCTTACTCTGCCACCCTCCCCCTGAACATAAATTTTTAAACAAAACTACTTGGTTTTGTCATAAGAGGAGTGAAAAAAAATATTAGTTTACTCATCCTTTCTTCTCCCATTGTCAAAATGTTTCCATATTGCCATTGATGAGAAGGCTTTAATGATGCAGATAATTTGGAGTTGACCATACTTTACCATTTTTCATATAATTTTGCTGTTATCCATACACTAGTTGTATTAATCTACTTTTACTAAAGGATGCCTTCAAACTTTTAATTTGCTAAGATGTTTTCTAATATCTACTAAAGGTAGACTATAGTGAGAATTGAAAATGTAGTGTTTTGAATGTCTGCTCCTGGTTTTCCATTATTCCTCACATGAGAAAATATCCACCTAAGCCTCTTGCCTCTCTCCATGCTTATTTACTAGCTCTTCCCTAAAGCAGAGAGAGGGAATCTTGTGATTTGTCAGACAATGAGACAATCCTTAGGCCAGGTTTTCAAATGGGAAGGTTTACTATAATTTAAAGACAGGATCTTGTGTTCCACACCTGATTTGCTAGTGGCTGGCATCCATGCAGGCCCGGTCAAACCTCTTTGCTCTGTGTCCAGGTTCTTCTGTTTGAGACTAAGTAGATAAAGCACCTGACTGTTTAGAGTAGATGACCAGGATAGCAATCCCAGAATAATTATATGACGGAATCCAAGACCAAGGCCTTTCTTCAAAGTAAACATCTTGGGCAAGTATTAGGAACTTAGTCTTATATTTTTAGGTTAAGTGCTTTGTGTATCATTTCACATTTTCCTTCTGTCTTTAAAATTCAACAATGAGAAGTGAGTGCATTTGGGCAGCACATTTGAGCACTAACTTTTGACACTGAACATTTTAAAATCTTCTACTTTTCGTGTCCATGAAACACCTTCTTCCACTTCTATCATCACCACAGATCACCCATGAACATATTTTTAAAAATTTTTTTATGTTTATTTATTTTAGAGAGAGACAGAGCATGAGTGGAGGAGGGGCAAAGAGAGAAAGAGAGACACAAACTTCAAAGCAGGCTCCAGGCTCTGAACTGTGAGCACAGAGCCCAGTGTGGGGCTCAAAATCACAAACCACCAGATCATGACCTGAGCCAAAGTTGGATGCCCAACTGACTGAGCCACCCAGGTGCCCCTCATCTGTGAACGTATTTTTGGACTCTAGAGATCCAAAGACTCAGATCTTCAGGTAATAACACAGATTCTGGACATAGACTGAGTGAGTTCAAACTCTCTAAACTATAGCTTGCAAACTGTGTGATCCTAAGCATAAGTCTGTCTCTCTGTGCCTTGGTTACCTTGTCAATACACTGACAACAATAAAAATATAATATTAATAATATTAAATTCTATATTATTATACTTATATAACTACAATTATAATAATCTTATATGTATGCAGTAGGACCTAAAGAATATATATATACATATATATACACACATACATAATATATATCTCATACATAACATATGTGCAAAACAGTAACTGGTTTATGAATTAAAAATTCTAGTTTAATGTTTTTATTATTTTTGTCTTTAGAATCTTTATAATTTACCCCATAGCATTGAAAATCACAAGAAGACAGCTGGTATTATCTCAAAGATATAATTGAAATATTATTTTTAAAGCATACATACATATATATGTAAATGTGAATATTTGATAATAATATAATAATGCAATATAAAAATGTAAGTCAAATCGCACAATTAAAAATACTTTGTGAAGAAAAACAGACAAAATAAAATAGATAGCCTTTGATCAGTGATCATTTAAATGGAGATATATTTAAAAGTAGGAAGTTAAGCTTTAGAGGACCTTTGCAAGGCTATAATTCCATAATACAAAGGAAGTGTTCCTTTTTTGAGATGTTCCAGCTTTGAGATTAACACGTGCACATTTTCTATTAAGTTATACATAGAGAAAGAAAGTTAGGTAGACATATATCGTAATTCAGATTTGCCTACTTACAGACGGTAACATTCTGTGCAATAATAATGCTCTCAAAACCATTTGCAAATTTGTCCAGCAACAACTCTGCCTTTAATGATGAAGTTTCCACAGTGGCAGATGGCAGAGTGAGCAGTGAAGGATGCTGCCGACCCACCAGGGTTATGTCTGTCACTAAAGCGATCTGGCTCCAGAAGCCAAAGTCTGTTGAGGTCATACTGGCTATTGCTCCATTGGAATGACTTGATTGATCACATTTGTGGTTATTCCATAAATGATGACCTCCTAGAAGGGGTCCCGGCAGTTTTATCCTGCTGTAGGAAAGTGATATAGAGAAACACACACTATCTTCAGTGTATGTCTATTGACATATCATTGAAACAGAGGGGCAATTTATGACACTTAAAAAATACATTCCCTGATGTTGCTATCATCAGTGGTTAAGTAGCCTATAGAAACAGCCAGAGCACTAATTTTTAATATTGTCACATTTGAGGAGAGAAAAGGAAACCAGAGCAAAATGAGAAAATATATATATTTTAAGGAAATTTATTTTTAATTATTTTTTTAAAAAGCAAGGATTATTGTTTTAATAAGAGCTCAAACATGAAATGATATTCAGTTACCCTCTAAGCACCTAAAATTGGCAGATTTTGTGGACAAAAGAAAATAAATTTAAAAACTTGCATGACCAAGTGAACCCGTGGTATACTTTAAAGAAAATTATATAGTTGAAATTGTATACTTGTAGCTTGAAATCAGCCACAGTGGGGGTATTTATACCATGGAACTGGCAAGTGCTATTCCATGGGGAGTTTAACACAATATAATACTACCTATGGAGTATATTGTATTGAAATCCCCAAGTTCTATTTATTATGTGATATTTTTGAACTCATTTGTCATATAACAAACATCTGAATGTATCTTTCAAACATCAGTTAGGCACTGGAAGGAACAAAGTGCATCCCTTTGTCCCTATTAACTGAATGGTAACAGAAACATTACAGAAAATTATTAATTCTTTTGTGTCACTCCAATAAGAAGAATAGCTCTTTGAGTAAAGTTGTTCATTATTAGCAATAACAATATACTTTCACTTATAACTACTTGATTTATTCATAAACTTCTAAGTATTGCACATACATTACCTGTCTTCAGTTTTTATGATAACCATGAGCCTTATTTATAGATTCCACGAGGACCCAAGCCCGTGATGTGCTCAACCAGTGAGAGCTTCTTGTGAAAATTTCAGAAAATTTGCAAGCTATTGTTAAACGTGGCCATCAAAAAATTAAATTATATAAACTTGCAGTTACATAAATTATATAAAAAACAAAGATAAGGGTGCCTGGATGGCTCAGTCAATTAAGTGTCTGACCTTGGCTCAGGTCATGATCTCACAGTTCATGAATTTGAGCCCTGTGTCGGGCTCCGGGCTGAGAGCTCAGAGCCTGGAGCCTGCTTTGGATTCTGTGTCTCTTTCTCTCTCTGCCCCTCCCTCATTCTCTCTCTCTCTCTCTCTCAAAAAGAAACATTTAAAAAAAGTTTAAAGCCAAAGGTAATAAATACTTAAAACTCATTACACTCTAAATATTTCATTACATTTTACTATTACCTATGTTCTTGAATGTTTTTACATTTACGGTTCATGTATGTGCTTGTACTGAATTCTATACAATGGTGTGCTACCGTGCGTTTCTTCCTAACTCTGTGTTCAGTGATGCCATGCTCTGCACGTAGCTTGAAACAGTTACAGTGGGACTATTTATACCACGAAATTGGCAAATGCTATAAATCAGGGCTCTCCTACCCCAAGATTCAGTGGTTCAACAATTACTAGCCTACCACTATGTGAGAATGTTCTGACATCAAGGCACATTGTACAGTAAGCCACACTGTCTATTTTTGAATGGTGTAGAGCATGAGTTTTAATATGGTCTCTACTGGCTTTCAGATAGGTGTTTGGACATATGTCTAAGCTATTTGTGGAGAGATAGTCTATACCTCCTATTAGATTTTCAGAGACTCCATAACCTAAAATAAACTTCTAAAAATTAATAAAAAATGATTCTTATAGAAAAAGTACTGTATCTCCTGTAAGCATGCTTTTTCTCTGAAATAAAGAGACCAAGTAGGCTGTAGTTGATATGACTAAGAAGTTTTCCTCTCCTAATGTGTTCCAGGAAATGTCCCTATGTACACATCTTACTTACTAAAACCTTTATTTACTTTTCCTTTGCTGTTTCCTCTTTTAAAAAGTTTCCATATTTAGCAAAAAATTCCCAGCAGTATTAAATACAATAAAATACTTAGGAATAAATTTAACTAAGGAAGCAATAGATCTATACATGAAAAACTATAAGACATTGATGAAAGAAATTGAAGACACAAATAAATGGAAAGATATTCCATGTTTATGGGTCAGAAGAAGTAATACTGCTACAATGTCCATACTATCCAAAACCATTGATACATTCAATGTAAGCCTTGAATTTTTCAGGGAAATAGAAAAAATAATCATAAAATTCATATAAGACCACAAAAATCCCAAGCAGCCAAAGCAATCTTGAGAAAGACAGAGGTAGGGCCATTACACTGTTTTATTACAAGCTATGTTACAAATCTATAGTAATCAAAACTGTATGGTACTGGCACAAAAGCAGACATATGAGCCAATTGAACAGAATCAAGAACCTAGCAATAAGTCTATGCATATATGGTCAACTAATATTTGATAAGTGAGCCAAGAATACTCAGTGGTGACAGAATAGTCTCTTCAATATACAGTACTGAAAAAACTGGATGTTGACATCCAAAAGAATGAAATTGGGCTCCTACTTTATACCATTCACAAAATTAACTCATAATGGATTAAGGATTTAGAGGTAAGACCTAAACCTGTAAAACTCCTAGAAGAAAACATAGGTGAAAATTCTGTAATATCACCTCACACCTGTTGGATTGACTATTAGCTAAAAGAGAAGATATAACAAATGCTGATGAAGATATGGAGAAAAAAGCACACTGGTACACCATTGGCAGGAATGTAAATTGGTGCAGCCACTAAGGAAAATAGTATGGAGTGTCTTTAGGAAATTAAAAATAGAATTATCATAAGATCCGCCAATCTATATATCCAAAAGAAATGAAATCACTATCTTGAAGTGATATCTGCCTCCCCTTGTTCATTGTAGCATTATCTGCAATAGCCAAGACATAGAAACAACCTAAGTGTCTGTTGACAGATGAATGGACAAAGATATGAAACTATATGCACACACACACACACACACACAAAATGGACTCTTATTCAGTCATAAAAAGGACTGTCATTTGCAACAACATGGATAGACCTTGAGGGCATTGTGCTAAGTGAATTAACTCAGATGGGAAATAACAAATGCTGTATGAGTTCATTGATATGTGGAGTCTAGAACTATCGAACTCATAGAAACAGTAGAATTGTCGTATCTAGGGGAATAGTGGAGAGGGAAATCAGGTCATATTGGTCAAAGAGAACTGACTTTCAGTTATAAGACGAATAATTCTGGGGATCTAATGTATAGTATGGTGACTACTGCTAAAAATACTACATTGCATATTTGAAAGTCTCTGTGAGAGCAGAGCTTTAATGCTCTCACCATAAAAAACAACATCAGAGATAATTATGTAAAGTAAAGTCTATGTTAACTAACCTTATAATGCTAAAGCATTTCACAAAATATACATATAACAAATAAATAACATTGGCACATATTTATTCTAAACATTTTTTAGCTGAAATTCAAATTTAACTAGGCATTCTATATTTTACCTTGCAGCTCAACTTTTAAAGGTCTTCTTTCCTTATTCTTCCATCTTTTCTTCTCATTCAGAAATCTATTGGATTAATGAACCACAGCTTGAATTTTCTATTAATTACGTGAATAAAAGTTATCTATGTCTAAACTCATTCCTAGTTCCATCAGTTTAGCGTTTTGATATTGGACAAATTATTTAACTTCTCCAGGTCTCAGTTTTCTTGTCTGTAAAACAGGCCTTCTTAGGATTGCTAACAAGAGTAAATAAGATAATATATGTAACAATTACTGTAGTGCCTTTCAGTGAGTAAGTCTGCAATATATACTTGTTATGGTGGTGATGATATAATCATGATGTTTTCATTATCATAAAGTTGTAGCCCTCTGGAATACAACTGACCCCCATCTTGCCGAACATTTCTTCACACCCAACGTTTCTCAGGCGTGCATTACCTTTCTCACCTTCTTTAGCTATTCCAACTTTTCCAGCCCCGTTCATCACCATCAGGAGAACCCCAAACCTCCACCAGATTTTATTTCTTTTTTTCCTATATTTACCCCTCAGGTTTATTTAGATATAATTGACCTGAACATTGTATAAGTTTAAGGTGTGTGAAGTGGTAATTTGATATATTTACATACTGTAAAACAATAACCCAGAGGGTTAGTTAATACCTCCATCATCTTATATAATTACCATTTCTTTCTGTAGTGAGAATATTTAAGATCTACTCTCTTAGCAACTTCCAACTATTTCAGTATTTTTAATTAGAGTCACCATGCTGTATGTTAGATCCTCCCGGTTTTTATGTTGATGTGGTTTGAACATGCTCATTTATACTGAGGTATCAGAGCCAACTCAACCATAACTTTGCTAGCTGGCTGGTGAGGAAGATAATAATGACACTTTATGGAGTCTGAATTCTGCCAAAAGGTAAGTCTTTTGCATATGTTTTCCACGTAATCCTCATAATACCTCTATACGTATTAATATTGACATTTTATAGATAAGGAAAAAGCAAACCTTAGCTGTAAAAGGAGAAAAATGGGGATAAGTTTGGACTTGAATATTACAGGGAATTCTCCACACTTAGGTAATTATAACTTAGAGTAGTGTAGGTTTTCTTGAGGTTTTTATTTTTTTCCAAGGATATTCACATATACAATCCCATTTATCCTTACAACCATCCTATAACTTAGGAAAAGTAATTATTATAAAAGCAATTATTGCCTCCATTGTGTAAGTAACGAAACTGAGGCATTGGGAAGTTAAATGCTTTGTCCAGAATTATGCAATAATTAGAGTTATTGCTGGACCCAAACCCTATAATTCAGTACTCTCAGGTTTTCCTAATGTACTAAGAAGAGCAAATAGTTTTCATCACACATGAAAATGCTGATCAATTGGGATTGGCTACCTGGGGGACCATGTTAATAAGACTTCTGAGATGTTTTTCTAGGTTCAACAGAAAAGAATGTCATGATACATTAGTCAATATGTCATGGACATGGGAGATGGTGGCAGTAATCATGACCTGAGAGGAGGGTATTGCACAGTCTGATTGAGGAGACTGTGAGATGTCCAAATAAACAATAAATAACCAAACTTCAAAATGAGCAATCCCAAGAATTTCTAAGGATTCTTTATTGAACACCCAAAAGTGATAATTCTGTGTCATTTAATTGGCCCAAAGAACAAGAAATCGATTAGTTTAGTGCAAGACGTTATTTACCTTTTCTCTACTACAACATTTCTCTTATATAGTCTTTCGTGGAACCCTAATGTATCAATGGGAAAATGCAAAAGTCCTGGAGCCCTGACCATTCTGAATTTGATCCCTAAAAATTTCACGTGACCAGAACATAGGCTAAAAGTCACAAATCTGGAGAGCCTGTGTGGCTCAGTCAGTTTGGCATCCAACTTCAAGTCAGGTCATGATCTCATGGTTCGCGAGCTCGAGCCCCACGTTAGGCTCTCTGATGTCAGTGCAGAGCCTGCTTCAGATCCTCTGTCTCCCTCCCTCTGCCCTTTCCCTCCTCATGGTCTCTCTCAAAAGAAAATAAATAAGCATTAAAAAACACCACACACATCTGAGACATTTTTGTTTAGCACTACCTGGACAGTGAATAATTTTATTGGTTTATTTATCAAAGGTGTACAATGTCAAAGTATAACAAATCCACATAGTCATGGACCTCCATTTAAACTCTAATATTCTAGGAATCAGAGCCTATGTATGAAGATTGTTATAGTCACAAATATTATTTGTCCCTAACATTCTCTCAAAGTTTTCTATTTGACATGGTAATTACACACTGTCATCTGCTTCATAAAGAGTAACATTTTCTGATGGCATCCAGTTTTCTTTCTAGGAATAATTTTTCATTAAATAATTCTATGATTTATATATTTGTTAAAATCGTTTTAAGCCTCAGTTCAATAATTCAATCTGCTATACATAAGAATATAAAGAATATTACGACTTTAGAAGTTTTTCTCATAGAAAGCCCTATTTCAGGGTTTATTTGATCTATAGGAAATCATTAAACCACACAAAAGATTAACCTGAAACTTCATGTATTTTTAAGTCTTAGAAGCTTATCAGGTAACAGGATAATATAACTCTCCTAAATATTCAAATATCATCATTCTAGTAAAGAATATTATGAGAGCCTTGATGTAGTAGACTACAGTATGTAGAAATATTATTAGCTCTACTAAAAATAGTTTCATATTCCCAACAAATAATAAAATATCTGAATTATGTAAACTCAAAAAAAAGAATATAAAGAATATATTAATACATACACATATACAGTCATATATATATCCTTGAAATTCAAAGGTTATAATAAATTTGTGGTTGCATATATGATAGCATATAACAAAAACTGTCACATATTAAGTAACTGATATATATATACACCATCTTCATATATCTTTGCCTTCAAAATCAGTACTGTCAAAGACATTCATAAATAGGTATAGGTAGTATACGTAATGGCTAAAGGGATATGATTTAATATCAGAAACACCTGGACTCAGATCCCTGCTTTATCATTTGTGTAGCCTTGGATCAGTTATTTGGCCTTTACAACATAAATTATAGTTTCTCAACTTTAAAATGAGGAAAATAAGAAAATACTCATATCATGCTGTTTTTGTGAGGTTTAAAGGAGATAAAATATATTTTTACTTAGCACTTTGCACAAAATAAATATCCAATGTTAGGTATGTTATAATTGATAATCAAAACTAGTAATCTCAATAGTGTCATTCTTACCAAAAAAGTGGATTTTTGAAAATTCTCCAAATAATTCTTCAAAGTAAAGCAAATAGATTAACATATGTTCAAAGACTACTTGTGTGTAATTTGCATATATGCTGAATTTTTAATATATTATCTGACTAACTTCTCACAATCAACTTGTGAGGAGACTGTTATATCCATTTTACAGAAAAATTATGGAATTTACTCTCAGTCATACAGGTGGTAACTCACAGTTGCAATGTTCAAACACAAGTCTGTACTAAACTATGATATGTCAAGTTCCACACTAAATACATAATCTCGTGTTTGTTCCGTGACCAAAGAATTTAATGTTGCTGATGAATATACATCTTGAATTATTTAAAAACTAGATACAATAATCCCTAATATTTTCCCATGAACTTGTGTGAATGCGAAAAATTTAAAAAAAGGAAGTGAGAGTAGGCAATCCTAAGAAGATATACCATGATCACACAATCAAGGAATACTAATACAAGGTCTTCCAACATTTTATTTATAAACACGGGCCTTCTTTCCATACCCTACAAATTTAAAGTCTTTAGAAACTGCCTAATTCCTTCAAATTGAATACTACAAATTGCGTCTAGTATGTATGAGGCAACCCTGAAAAATTTGAAAGTCTCTGTCATTCTAGTTGCTCTTTGTGGCTTTCCATAGATCTAGGACCTGTATCCAGAAAGTGAAAATGATAAAATATTGACACCTTTAATTTTTTTATAATGGGGTCCAATTACCCAAAAATGACAGATGGAGCATTGATAATGAGGTTATCATCCCAACAATTCAGGGTCATATGAACAATATGGGAATTATGAAGTTATGTTTCAGCAGAACAAATCTCTTTATTCAGTCCTACAAAGAGCAACTCACCTTATAAATAAGCAATAAGTCCTCAAAGTAAATCATTGATTTAAAAATTATAATATATGTATATATCTTTTAATTAAGAATGCACAACAGTACCTCTACCTGGAGATTCATACAAGAGAGTCATAATAGCTTCTTCAAGTATGTGACGTTCACTTTATTCATTCATTTAGCAAGTGTTTATTGAGCACCAACCGTACGCCTGGCATAGGTACCGGTGCTGGGTTAAACTCATGAGCAAAATAGGCAAAATTCCTTCTCTTGTAGAACTTAAATTCTAGTCAGAGAAACATTAAGTCAATCAATCAATGAAGGTATAACATAAAACATAGTACTAAGGGTCGAGAGGAAGCATAAAGCTGGGTAAAAGTCTAGAGGGTTTTAGCAGAGAAGCAGTTAATATTTTAAAAGAGTGGGCAGGGAAAGCATCTCTGATGATATATTCAACAAACTCTCAAAAGAAATCAGGGAGTGACGCATATTGAAATTGAGGAGAAGAGCATGGAAGGTGGAGGGAAAGGCAAGTATGAGAGCAGTATGCTTGGTGTGTCCAAACCACAGCAAGAAGGTCAGTGTGATTTGAACAGAGAAAATGATGAGAGAATTTAAAAATATGCCTTTTTAAGGCATCAGCTTTAAAATATATAATTACGGGGCACCTTGGTGGTTCAGTCAGTTGAGCATCGGACTCTTGTTTTCAGCTCAGGTGATGATCCCAGCATCATGGGATCGAGTCCTATGTCAGCGCAGAGCCTGCTTGGGAGTCTCTCTGTCACCCTTTCCCTCTGCCCCTATTTCCCACTCTCCTTCTCTGCATCAAAAAAAAAATATATATATATATATATATATAAATTTTTTAAATAAAATAAAATAAAATATATAATTATCTGTTAGGCCCCTTATTAAAGAATGAATCCAAAAGGTGAAGACGTTTCAGGAGATCTTTGTTTCTACCAAACCTCGTCTCCATCACCACTGTGTCATGGCAGAGCCTGAGCTAGTGATGAAAGGCTGCCCAGCCAAAGTCATTATCTGGCACTTAATTGGCAAGCAATTATCGCTTTATTTTGGTTACAATGCTGCAATTTAAATATTTTTACAATTTTAGGCAATAATCTTTTGAATGATTATACATTTTGTGAACGAGACCTTATGCTTCAATTGTATGTGGCAGAAAAAATTATAGTGTCATCAAGAAGTTTTAAAATGGTACTTAGACTGATATTTGAGGTATTTTATAGTCTATTCAATAGTCTTAGAGACGTATTCCACCTCTCCCTTGCTTATTTCAGTCAATGGCCAACTCTTCCTACAGTTTCTAAAACACTGAGTAAAATATTATTTCAGTTCACCATCCATGACTGATGAGTCAACATCCCAATTCATGAGAAAGGTTTTTGTTTCTATCAATTAAGAAAGTTCCTTGAATTACATACATACTCACCAATGTGATCATATTCCTTGTCTTCATCTCCTCAACACCTGATAATTTAAGTATCAGAGTCCTTTGAAAAACATTCTATATTAGGCCTTCTCTTACTGAGGAAATTCTCTATCAAATATTTATTTTTTGATGATTTTATTATCAGAATGTACGTCAGACACTTTATTAATAAATCATGGTTTTATTTGCCAGATAAGTGTACATTTTTTAAAAATGATGACTGTGCTCAAGGAAGAGTGAAAAACACCTAGAAGTCTTGGGGCCAATTTATCATAATACAAGCATCTTTATGACCATGAGGTGACTCCTTGTCTGCTCAATTCTGACCACCTGCCTTATGAGAGAATGAAAGGCACCAGCAGAAAACAGATCAGATGGCAGAATTTGGGAAAAAGCCAGTTTGCAGAATGTGAGATTCTACTGAATATATTATCAAAAGGTCCCATATTGAACTTTTTTTTTTTTTTTTTTTGAGCACATAAATGAGATCGCTGTGGTACCTAACTGCTGCAACTTGGTTCAAGCTTCACCACTGGTTTTTATTTCAGTGAAATTGTGTAAACCTTATTTTTTTTCTTTTAGTGTAATAAACATTCTCACTTTGAGTTTATTCAGAAAATCCAAAGAAATTAGGATATTGGAAATTTTGAACTTGTCAAGAGTTTCCCACAGGTGTTAGGTTAAAATCACAAAGTACTCGAAGTCCATTATGCCAGTCAACCCCGCCCCTGCCTCAGTTTCCTCCATGGTGAGTTTTACGTGGTTTCCTAAAATAAAACCTCGCCTACAGTCCTATTCTACAGAGCCAAATTCTAAGAGCTGCAGGAAACTCAGCTGGACGTAAGAGTTTTTTATAAAAAGTTGTTCTTAGATGAAACTATGAGATTATCTCTGGAAGAGGTAAAGAACTTAGTTTCCAATTTGTTTAAATGGGGTTGAAGGAAAGGGGAATTTTCTGACATTCATTAGGAATCTAAATGTACCAAGGAGGGTTGTAAAATACATTTTATTGAAGCTCATTTAGATTGGAAGCATAGGAACATCTGTAACTACTCTGAAGGGGACTCTGGAAGAACTTTTTATGAGTAAACTGGGATTGTTGCTTTTAATTATTCGAGTGTATAGATTATTCACTAATGTGTGTAAAAAGCTTATTTAACTACCACCTCCAGGCCACATTCCTGAAATACAAGAGCATCGTCTTTCAGTTCTCTCTGCATGCGCTCTGTAATTCCAAATTCCAAACACAGTCCTGAAAGTAACTGATGCAAGTGGAAGTGTGATTCGTTTGCCCCAGTGACTTGCCATGGAATTCCTTGGTGGATTTACCTTTCTGTGTATCATTTTGCAAGACCTAGTACTAGCTAAATTGTTTTGCTTTATATTGGATTCCATAGGCATAAAGATTTTTTTTTCTTGACATCCACTCATAAGGAATCTCATTTTGGATTCTTCTGCAGGGGTCTCCAAAGTTAAAGAGGGACAAGTCAATGCTATGTCCACAAAATTTAATTCCTAAAGTGTTGAAACTAATGCCCCATTAGATATTATGTTTTTGAAGAAGCCAACATCATATGATTTCAACATTAAAAAAGAAAATGACGTCTTCGACCCCTAAGCTGTCACATTGCTAGGGGTGAATGATCACTGCACATTTATTGACACATCCCTCTACATTTGATAAGTACAGATGGCTAGGCCTTAGCTCACTGTTACATCAGTAGTTGATAGAAACCACATTTAATGAATGAAAGGTCAATGTATTTTACCCTTTTTCATAGTGAAACATGAAAGACAACATAGATAATGACACACACATCTTTTAACTGCATTTCAAATGCAGTTTGTTTTAATTTACAGGGTGAATCTTAATGAGAGAGGATGATGCTAGAATTTCTGCTAAATACAAAAGTGTCAGCATTGGCAAAAAAGGATTCCTAGAATAAAAGGATTTTCATGCTGAAATACAAAAATTTTTTCATAACTTAGGTATAAACTATAAATAGGAAGCTAAGATTTTGCAAGTCACAAATCCACATAAGGTATTGCTGAAATAGCATTAATAATTTGTATAAACAAAGCCCGTAGTACTCTATAGCTTTTTTTAAAACCCCAGTTAACTTGGGAATAGCTTGAATTTTCATGGAAATTCACTAAACTATGTCTTTCTCTCCACTCTGTTTAGTGCTACAATTAGAAAAGATGAATTTTCAGAAGAACAAGCTTTAAATTGGTCACTCTGGCATGGCAGATTTTATTATGGATGCCTACGTGCTCCTCAGAAAGACACTTCTCGACTCCCTGGGAAGAAAGCATATGACTGAATTTCAGTAGTTCAGTTTTTACATTAAAATATGGCCAGTGAGGGGTTCCAATCTGTCAGGGAAAAGTGGCCATGCGGCCAGAGTTATCATTTTACTTTGGGGGTCCTGTGTTTGCCAAGTGGTCAGCCAGCTGTCCAGGCTTTTAAAATGAGGAAACTGAAAAATCTGGGAGGTAAATTGCACTGGAACATTTAATATCCATTAAACCTGAAGGATTCTTAATGAAATTAAAGATAAAGAATTGCCGTTTTGAAATGTGGACTTTTAATGTTCCCTTAAATTCCATGTAAACAGTTAGGTAGGAAATAAAACCTCACACAGCTGTAGGCATTGTTTCATGGTGCAAGGAACATAAGCATTAAGGCTGATAGGTCTGACTTCAAAGTTTGCTACTACCATTTGGCACTTGTATAGACTTCTTTCTAAGCCTCAGTTCTATTCTCTGCTAAATGGGAATAAGAAGAATAGTTATAATATTTATAATAATTATTATAACTATGTTTGGTGATGGATGCTAACTAAACTTACCATGGTGATTGTTTCACGATATACCCATATATCAAATCTGTCAGGTTGTAGACCTAAAATAACGCTCTGTTATATATCAATTATATTTCAATCTAACAAGAGACCATGAAAGAAACAAAAAAAAAATGTGTTTTGATATACAGTAATATACTGAAAGCTCTTGGCAGATAGAAGACAATAAATTACACACATTATTTAAATGTACCTTAAAGGAATAACAGAGGCTATGATTTGAAAATAGATCACTAATGCCTTATTAGCATATAGCAAAAAGGATCATAGTCTCAGAATATGTGTAAAGTGTCAATGCAGAACATCGGTAGGGAAAATGATCAAAAACATTTTTCCATCTGAGTAAAGAAGTTAGAAGTTCAGCCTTAGGAGTAATGACTCCAAACCAAAGAGATTGCTTAGATAATAAGGTTAGATTTATCTTCTCCACTTTCTTGGGGGAGCCATGGGAAAGGCTGCAGGGGAAAGTGCCAGCCAGTCACGTTTGCATGAGATAAATAATCAGTTGTGAGCTCAGTGTGTGATTCTCGTTAAAATCCAGACATTGGAACGGCTCCCGAAACGCATTGCCACCACCAACACCACCAATCTCTTTTGCATCTCATTGGCATTTGAGGACGTTAATTGACTCATTATTGCAATTCATATTCAGGAAAGGAAGTTGATTAAGGAAGGCAGATGCAGAATCTCCAGACACATTCATAGCTGCGTTGTTTGTCCCGGCAGTTTACTTGAGTTATTAGAATATTTAGGAGGCTATAGCCAGAGGGACAGGGAACGTGTCCCATGAAGTGTCACCCTCACAAAATAGATTTTTACTAAAAACAATATAATTTTTTAATAATCTTATTCTACCTTAATGTCCAACTGATGATTATTTTCTTAGCTTTTTTTATACTAATTACAGCCACTCCACTGTTTTAATTGCTTTTCTGGAAAATTGGTTTCTGATTTTTGTGCTGTATCAAGGAATATTTTTTTAAAGTCCATGAAGAATATCTCTAGATTGTATTGAGTTAAAAAACATTTCATAAATTATCATCAGTAGTAAAATTTTATAAACAGTGTTTTAAGGGTTTTCTTTATTGCAAATCTCAATTTTGACTAAGTAACCTATGACAAATTTATAGATCAAATGTATTTTATTAACCATGTGAGTGATTGCTTCCTTTTGCTACATCGATCACCTTTAAACAATTGAGCTAGTTTCTATTTGTATGTCTAATATTATATACAGATAGTTATATATATATAAACATATATGTCTATTAGATGAGAACTTTCTATTTTGATATTTGGGGTGACCAGTCTTTTGAGCTTACTATTGAGAATTGTTTTCAATAATTGATTTGCAGAAATATGGCATGAATTTTATTTATATATACTATATAATTTATTTACTATAATTAATTTATTATATAATTTATTTATATGCTATATTTATATATACTCTATAATTCTAAGGTCATTTTAACACAAATAATATAATTCACTTGCTACTCTTTATATTGAATTTCCTTAATAATAATTTTAAGAAAATTATTTTTTCTTTTCACTTTAAATGTGAAAGTATGGGGGCGCCTGGGTGGCTTAGTCGGTTAAGCGTCCGACTTTCGCTTAGGTCATGATCTCGCGGTTTTTGGGTTCGTGCCCCGCGTCGGGCTCTGTGCTGACTGCCAGCTCAGAGCCTGGAGCCTGTTTTAGTCTGTGACTCCCTCTCTCTCTGACCCTCCCCTGCTCACGCTGTCTCTCTCTCTCTCTCCTCGAAATAAATAAAACATTAAAAAAAATAATAATAAATAAATGTGAAAGTATGGTTCAGACCTCACTATCAATAGTTTTAATACCTAAAAGAAACAAAAACTTTGGGTGCCTGGGTGACTCAGTCGGTTAATCGCCCAACTTTGGCTCAGGTCATGATCTCAGTTAGTGGGTTCGAGCCCCGCATTGGGCTCTGTGCTGACAGCTAGCTCAGAGCCTGAAGGCTGCTTCAGATTCTGTATCTCCCTCTCTCTCTGACTCTCCCCTGTTCACGCTGTATCTCTCCCTCTCTCTCAGAAATAAATAAAAAACATTAAAAAATTTTTTTAAAAAGAAACAAAAATTTATCTTTAAGGAGTTCCTCCAAACAATCCTACAAAAATCTTGTTTGATATTAAGCAGCCATCATTGCCATTTAACAATATCTTTTCTTTCCCAAATAGCTATTTATCAGATTTTACTAATTTTATCTTCTTGATCTGTATCAATAAGCTTGAAAGCATCAGAACATGGATACAGTTAAGACCTTTTTATATACATATAGATGTACATGAAAGAGAAATGAATAGCAAAATGCAATAGATCTCCTTTCACCTTGCCCCAGTAGTTTTTTTTCACTAATTAATTTTTGGAAAACACGCAAATAAATCAAGGCTTGCTTTTCTCATATATTAGTAATTTTAAATGTCAATAGCATTATAAAGTATTTTTCTATGAAACTTCAACTAAAATTTAATGAGCAATTATTATGAATGAACCAGATATTTAGTAGTAGAATGGTGGTAAAAAATTAATAATGCCTAATGTCCATTATCCAAGAGTTTCCAGTGGAGGTGGCATATAAATAATTCCATGTGCTAATACAAAGCATGATATAGCTAGTTCCACTAGAAAATAAGCAATAAAAACTCCAAGAAATGAACTATTTATTAACAGTCATTTTTAGAATCTGAAAGGAAGATCAATGAGAGACTTGTGCCTAGACCCTAAAGGATATATATGGTTTTGCTATAAGGAAGAAGAGGGTCATTCCATGTAGATAAATTACCATGAACAAAAGCATAGAGATAAGCATGCTCTGGGAAAAATAAGTAGCTGTGCATTACTGAAACACAGAGTGACTAAAAGTGAACCAGGAAATGAGGCTAAAAAGTAGGCAGGAGTCAGCCTGGGGAGGGCTTTGAAAGACACATTAAGGAGTTTGCTCCCTATCCGATGGATGACTTAGAGCTATGAAGGTCTAGCAGGGCTAAGGTGGACATAGAGCAGCATGTGGTGACAAGAGCGGTTACTTGAGCAGATTATGTTTCAGAGAGCTAATCCTGGGACAAATAGGGTTGACATTCTACACCAGGGAAAGCTTGGAAATGGGCTGTTGGGCAAAGCAATTGGAAGGCTATGAGTAAAGTCCAAAGAGGACTTTGGGTTTACCAGCCCTGAAGAGGAGGCAGCCCTGAAGAAGAGCATAGACAGTGGAGGATAATGTGTTTGCAGGAATGGAGATGTAGAACCTGTGTAGTAGAGAACTGAGCAGTAAGTGCAAGGGGAGGTTGCTTGAGAAAAAAAGGAGGGAAAAACTGATGATAACTGCAAGCTTCATAGCTGGATGATTGACTTTATGATTGATATGATAAGGAGAAGAACAGAGAAACATCTCTATGAGAAAATATCCAGCAGGCAAATGTAAACATGGGTCAGAAGGTTAGGGTCAGAGCTAGAAATTTTGATTAAATGTCTCACAAATAGAAATGAAAAGTGAGGCTATGGGAACATATATATGAAAGCACTTGTGAAATGGTCATATCATGAATGGATGCTGGGGGTGAGAATTTGCAAAGGCCCACAGGAATGTAATGGCTTGATGGAAGGAAAGGAGTCAGCTGAGAATTTTCTCGCTCCCATAAAACTTCAGTTTATGAAGACCAAGAAAGCATGATAAGCTTAAAGCCCAGGTGACATGCAAAAAGGAACTGGAGAGACACAAATACTGGCAAGGTAAAATCACCAAGTCTCATTTTTAAAACGCAATGCTCTGTTCATTTCTTCACTATCTCAACATTTACTGAGTAATCTATGGATTCGGAGTTGTGTTAGGCATCAAAATATTATATGATGGCTATAAAATTCCAGACTGTTCTTGGTAATCTCATGCAATCCCTTGTTGTTTTTTATTCTTTTCTCATATTTCATATTAAGGACCAATTCCTATTAAAGCTCTTCTTTTATCATGTAATAATAATTATTAAAATATGGCTATAATAAAAATACTCCTTGATACACCAATAATGCTTTTATAAAAATTTGTTCACTTTCATCCTCCTTAAGCTAGACCAAGTAAGCATTGTTATATCCATTGTACAGATGAAGAGCAAAATGACCAAACACAGTGTCTTATATGGAGTGAGTACTCAGTTAATGTTTATTTGAATGAATTCAACAAACAGGGTGTTGCTAAAACTTCCACAATGAGCTACCTTGTAATTTTTAATTTAAGCAACACTTCTCATCAGAGAAAGACTCCTTTAGACATAGAAAGTAAAAATCATGTGAGGTGGTTTCTGCCTTATGTCAAACCAAAACATTCTCTCTTCTCATCATCACTAAATATCCCTAACCATATTTGCCACAGCTCCAATTTAGATATTATACCCAAGTGACATCCCTTTCAAGTCTCAGAACCTTACCCTGTGAAATAAAAACAAGCTTCTTAGTTTTCCCGTTGCCTTCAGCTTTCAGTTCTTCCTGTTCCTAGGGAAAATGTTAAGTTTTGAGTATTAGTTACTTTCAACAAACTTCACTGTGTTGCCTCCCAGATTTGTCAAGTTACAAATTCACGGTACTTTCTGAAAGGGATGATTTGTGGGAATTGCCCAAGAACCTCATATTGAGATAAATATCAAAATATAAAGGTTTCCTGAAACTCTAGGTTAAAAAGAGTTCAGTGGGAGGAAAAGTGCTACAAGTAATTCTCAATGTCTGTCATAGACACAGGGGAGGGAGGAGGAACACATGTGTCTTTTTCTAATGACAACTTGAATCAGACTATGCTGGGATCAGATTATGAGATATCCAGAGTGAGTAGTGGGATGTTCAGTTCTCCTTAAAACAAGGGCAGACCCAGGGGGTAAAGTGCCCTCCTTAAGTGAGGAAGGTAACCTTTTGCTAAGAAATCTGGCATGCAGTACTGAAGATGGCAGTTGATGCTTTAATCAAACACAGAAGTAGACAACTGTTTTCGTCAATTCCTAATTGCATGTTTGCAAATACTTTTAACCTAAGTCCCAGTGTTTTCTGCATTAACCAGCTGACATTTATTGCAAAGTGGAAGTGATGGAAAATTTAATTCAAATGAAAACTAAGCAATTGTTTTGATTTTGTGAAATGAATTTCTCTCTAGGGGACCTATGGAACTAAGGGGAAGGGGCATTAGAAACAGAAATCCCCATGCATCAACATAAACAGAGATAACTAAACATGACTTATTATAATAATAGAGAGAATTCTCCAGAGGGCTCATGCACATGGACACATTCAAATGCTATTTTGCTAAGTTTTTCTAGCACTGAACATCTCTGTAGACTGTTTTATCTTAAAATGGATTGTTGTCCCAGGCACTAGATCATTCCCTCCAGAGCCAGAGTTGCCTCAATTTCAGGTGACTTATTCAAGGTCACTAAACGTGAGGGGCAAAGTAGAGCATACTTCAAAGACTTTTGAGGTCCAGGCTGCTGTTTACCCACTGGATCTCACAGGGAGAAATGTATAGAACCCACATATCTATTTATCTACATGTTTTCTTTGGCTGAAATTGTGCATTTATAAAGTGATACCTGCACTCGTGTCATGGTCCCTTCACTCCAAAGCAGTTAAAAACAATTTTGTTCAACCCCAGGCAATTTATGTTTTTGAGTTACTCTGGGATTATATAATGTGACATTGGAAGACCTATAGATTGCGTAGTTCAGAATGCAGCAGGAAAATAGATTGATAGTAAGAACAGCAATAAAAGATACCAGGTATTCTACATGTTTGGATGAAAGTGTGTCATAGAAAATCGCCCATATCATCCAAAAAATATTTCCACATTTATCTTATGTCTGTTTGCTTTCCAGAATATTTGTCCTGACTTCCTTTCTCTCCTGAACTGGAAACAGCACATCTACCACCAGTTTACCTAGAACAATCAGAGTCTGACCATTAGAATTCACTGTAAGTCTTTCAAATAATAATTTTTAAAAAAAGTCAGAGTTACGAGGGTTATGGAATAGCTGAAGGTCAAAGAAGAGATGGTGAGACAAACTAGAGATCATTACCAACAATAGATTATTCTGTGCTAGAGCTAGAGAAACAGAGGGAGGAGGTGGTGTTTCCAGAACCCATAAGTCAGGACCATTCAGTAGAGCGAGAACCATGTGAAGGTTGCCCATTGGGAACTGGGACCATAAAGAGCTCTGTCAAGTAGGAACTGGCACTGAGGAGGAGGCCAGACACTTCTGGAAAGGATTGTGGGGAAAGCCTTGACTTCTTTTTTTCACCTTTCAATCTTTTATCAGATTTGCAGGAGAACAAGAGAGTTTATAAGATAATGTTTCCTGAAATGTAGAGCAGAGAAAGGGAGAAGATTCATCTGAGAGTAGATGAGCAGTTGGTCAACTAATTACCTCACTTAAGGATTCTCCATAACACAAAATTCTGTGTTTAAAAAAAAATCCATTTAACTTTATTTGCACAAAAAGAAATCGGTCTTAATTTTAATTTTGATTTCTTCCTATCTAGAGAAATAGGACTCTATTTCTTTATGAGTAGAAGTCAGAAAAGAGCATTTGGTGGGGGGGTAGGGAATCTAATAACACTGGCAGAAAGGGTAAGCTGAGTAGAATAAATATTTTTGCCATTAGAAGCAGTTTCGTTTTTTGGGATCCTTGTCTCTCTGACTATTTTCATTATAAACAGACCCCCAATTTCTTTGGTTTTGGGTAGAGACTCTGTTGAGACTATGATGACATCTTTCTGCACGCACATGCAAAAAACTCTTAAACATTATTTCAAGGGATCCCCCTACTCTGACCTAAAGCCCCTTGATGTATCTCTAGGGGGAAAAACTGTCATATTCATACCAGAATTTCTTTTGTTCTTTGCTAAACTTTGTTACTCTTCTGAGCATCATAAAATTTCTCCAAGCAAGAGTTAAGATTATTGCACTTGAAACACACGGTCCTGGAACACAGAGAAATTCTATGCAAACTATGTTCATAAGTATTTTTCTCAAGGGAATGTTCAAAATTCCCAAAATATTTAGGGACAATTTCCAGATATTCTCCAAGGAACGTAAAATGTTTTTGTGTGATAAGCAAGATCACTTTAGGTTGATAGAGTATACAAATACAAATAGTAGGAATACACTAAAGGTAGGAGGAAAAGTTTACATGAATCAATGGACAATTTATCTTTTATATGGCTCTTTTGAAGGTGCCACGTTGGCTCTTTAAGAGTAGAAACTGAACCTGCCTTGTCTTCTATAATGAATTATGTAGTGGTCTTCATGTGCTAGAAGTGAAGCTTCTGTGTGGCTTCTTTTTCTACAAAGAAACATAACAAGCAGTCTATATCTTTCTTTTTCTGAGTTATGATTGTATATACAAATTTTATAAATAAAAACAATATGCTAAACCACAATTGTGATCTTTACCATTAAAGATTCATCATAAAGTCATAGAATGTCAGCTCTGGAAGAGACTTTAGAGTTCTCTATGACAACTATTTATTTATACAGAAGAAAACTGAGACCTTATAAGAAAATATGACTTGCCTACCACTAGTCAATTTCATCTGTCACATTCCCAGTTCCTTGTATATATACCTTAATGGTGCTGGGTTGTCATTTTGCCTGTTAGGGTAAATTATAATTGATAAAGATTTTCAATTTTCTACTGAAAAATTTTTTTTAAATGTCTACTCATTTTTGAGAGAGAGAGAGAGAGAGAGTGCAAGCAGGGGAGGGGCAGAGAGAGAGGAAGACACATAATCTGCAGCAGGGTCCAAGCTCTGAGCTGTCAGCACAGACCTATTAGTAAATGCTGGCTGGTGTAGTATTAGATGCTTTGGAGTCTGGGTTTACATTTTCCAGAAACAAAACTGCAAGACATTGCCTTACTTGTGAGCAAATGGAGACACTAAACTTTGCATCTGCTAAATTTTAAAGCTGATTATTGATGGCCAAAAGGGAATTTGCATTTGAGAAATGGTTAAGTTGAGTTATGAGACAAGAGCCAGGTGATACAAGATTTATTGTTTATCAATGAATAGTTCATAGTAAGTTTTAAATGAGTTGCTAGGAGCACAGTCTTGAAATGGGAGTACACAAAATTCCAAACACAAATTGAGGCTTATAGCCAAAAGCCGAAAGCCTAAGACCAGAAGCTTATAAGCATCCCTTTATAGAAGAGTGTAGAGTAAGTAAGGTGCTTGGTAGTGGTAGGATAGGAAGGAAAATACCATTTTGCCTTACTAGAGGCAGAGATCTTGTTCAGATTTATTTTCTCCCTCATATGATACTTTTCATGTTATCTTCAGCTTGGCAGAATGTGGTCACAAAGATGCTTATAGCTTCTTCTAGTCTGCCTCTCCCTACAGGGTTCTCAAAGCTTTAAATCACAAAGAGGAAAACTGTTGAAATTGTTTCTCTCAATTTTGCGATTTTTTAATATTACTTCTGCTTTGGCAAAATGCATTTATTCAAGCACAGTCTCGTCTGCACTCTAGAAAATGTGATACCATTTTGCACTGAATGTTTAAATGCAAAAAAAAAAAAAAAATTGGCCGATTAACAAATATAACTTCTTGTGATTCTGTTCCAATAATCTTGGAGAATTGTTATACTGTAAACCCAGAAAATTAACATTGCCAGATAAACAGTCTGATTATATCTGGCATGATCAAGGTTTCACAGTGAGAAAATGTAGTTTCCTAAGGCCTCTGACAGAAAGCCACTCTCAGACCTTTTCAAAGGTTTTCAGAAGTTATGGTTTGAGATTAACTATGGCATGAGCAAAAAGGTTTGAAGTCTTGTTTATAGTTAGCCTGTGGCTCTGAGTTAGCAAGTTCTCTCTTAAATGTTGAGTATTTGAGCTCTGGGTGCTAATGAGCGAAGGTTAGCCAGAGGGAATGTGGATGAGGGGAGCAAAGACCAAATCATTCTCCAGGGAGGAGGGAGAGTAAGCATGAAAATAAAATCTGAATAATTTTTAGAAGCCAAATTATGTTTTAATCGATGCCTCTAGAATAAGCTGAAGAAGCCCCACTGACGTTCCCAGCTGTAAGAGTAGAAGTCTGGTTTCACATTTGCATGATTTTGAAGGTCAAATGCCTGCTATCCAAGTCTTACTGATCCATATGGACTAGAAATGCCACAATATGCAGTCATCATGAAGGCAGATTGTCTCCTGTAAATCTGTCCTTTCTGTAACACATTCAAAATGTACCGTATTGGCTGGATTATAAATCCTTTCAGGAAATGCATGCACATTTGTAGAAGCAGCTTCACGTTGATGGATGATGGCATTGGTGTTCAGAGAACCCTTAAAATAATTTATCATATGTATAAATCTGGCTCTCCATGTGTCTGGATTTCCTGTGACCAGGTATATACCTGTAACTCAAAATCCTGTTCCAGAAATGAGTAAATCCATCTCTGGGCTGTTCCTATGTTTCTGTATAAATGAAATCTAGATTTTGTATTATTCTGGACTCCAACTTTATGTGTTAATGGGAATTTACTTGGGGCGCCTGGGTGGCTCAGTCGGTTGTGTCCGACTTCGGCTCGGGTCATGATCTCGCGGTTGGTGGGTTCAAGCCCCACTTCGGTTCTGTGCTGACAGCTCAGAGCCTGGAGCCTGTTTCAGATTCTGTGTGTGTCTCTCTCTCTACCCCTTCTCCACTCATCCTCTGTCTCTCTCTGTCTCAAAAATAAACTATAAACAAAATTTTTTAAATGGGAATTTGCTTAAAAGAAACTTTAAAGTTTGAGAAGGCTTGTATCAAAGGATTCTTGTCTATATATTTTATTTCCATTAAATAATAAGTGTCTCTAGTATGTTTAAAATATTACTCATTTTATAATTATTTAAATATACATAGTATCTTCAGAAACTGAACCATTGTCTAAAAGAAGGAAAAATGAATTGGATGGTGATCCCAAAGCATTCCATTGTATTGTAGAAATTTACTAACTTTTACATACTTAGTTCTGTGGATCTTCTAGTATGTACTAAACATTATTGAACTCAACAACTTCCACTGTTCTCTAAGCAACTTACCTGACTTTATTTACAAAAAGTAGAATATCATTCCTTCTTTCTTAGAAATCATGTTCCCTTTGTAGCATTGATAAAAATAACATTTTCCAAGCTCATAAATAGATAAATTAGATCCATTCCAGGCATACTCAATAACTACTTTTCTCAAAGAAACACAAACTAAAACAAAACAATGCTGAGTTCTAATTCTGATTGCTTGAAAATATTATAGGATACCAGAATTACCAAGGATTGCTTTCTTTTTTTAAAAAAAATTTAAATATTTATTTTTGAAAGACAGAGACAGAGCTTAGTGTGGGAGGAGCAGAGGAATGGGAGACACAGAATCTGAAGCAGGCCCAACACAGGGCTAGAACTCACAAACCGTGAGATCATGACCTGAGCTGAAGTCAGAGGCTTAACCAACTGAACTACCCAGGTGCCCCAGAAAGGGTTGCTTTCTAAATAAATACATATATTTGACAAACAGAAAACTTAAGTCCAACTTGGAGTGATCAAATCAATTCAGAGTATGAGCTTGTGGCTGCCTTGGAGCTAAGAATAGAATTTGTGTTGGTTCTCAAACTAGTGTGTAAGCATTTCCTGCTATGTTACAATGCCTCTCAACCTAATAAACAAGTAATACTTTATAACAAATATCAGTTGCATTTTATATACTAACAATGAGCCATATGAAAAAGAAATAAAGAAAGCAACTCCATCTGCAATTGCATTAAAGCAATAAATTACTTAAAAGTAAATTTAACTAAGAAAGTAAAAGATCTATTCACCAAAAACTATAAGACACTAATGAAATATATTGAAAAGGACACAAATAAATGGAAAGATATCCCATGTTCATGGATCAGAAGAGTTAATAGTATTAAAATGTTCATGCCATTTACAGATATCAATGTAATCCTTAGGAAAATTCCAATGGAATTTTTACGGAAATAGAAAAAAATAATCTTAAAATTCATGTGGAACCACAAAAGACCCCAAGCAGCCAAGGCAATCTTGAGAAAGAACAAAGCTGAAAGTATCCCACATCCTGATTTCAAACTATATTACAAAGCTATGTAATCAAAACAGTATGGTACTGGCATCAAAAGTGACACAACAACAGAACAGAATTGAGAATCCCAGAATTAAACTCACACAAATATGATCAACTAATATTTGACAAGGGAGCCAAGAATACTCAATAGAGAAAGGATAATCTCTTTAATAAATGCTGCTGGGAAAACTGTATATCCATATGTAAAAAAAAAAAAAATTGGAGTTCTATTTTATACCACTCACAAAAATTAACTCTAAATGGATTAAAGACTTAAACATAAACCTGAACAAAAAATTGCCAGAAGAAAACTGACAAAAAGCTCCTTAACAATGGTCTTGGAGAAAATATTTTTCTGGACATGACAGTGAAAGGACAAGCAACAAAAACAAAGGTAAACACATCAAAGTAAAAATCTACACAGCAAAAGAAACTATCAGTAAAATAAGAAAACCTATCTAGAATGGGAGAAAATATTTGTAAACCATAAACCTGAAAAAGGGTTAAAATCCCCAAAATAGAAGCAGTTCATAAAAGTCAATACCAAAAGAAAAAAAAACAATTAAAATATGGGCAGGGACCTGAATAGACATTTTTCCAAAGAAGACTTCCAAATTGTCAATTGGTATCTGAAAAGGGGCTCAACATTATTAATCACCAAGAAGATATAAATCAAAAGTATAGTGAGCGATCACCTCACACTTGTTAGGATAGCTATTATCTGAAACACAAGAAATAACAAATACTGGTGAGAGTGTGGAGAAAAGGAAAGCCTGGTGCATTGTTTGTGGGAATATAAATCGGTGTAGCCTCTATTGTAGCCTCTATGGAAAACAGTATGGAAGTTCCTCAAGAAACAAAAAACAAAAAAATAGAAGTACCGTATGACCCAGCAATTTCATTTTGTGGGTATATATCTGAAGAATATAAAATCACTCTCAAAGAGATATCTGTACTCCCATGTTCATTGCAGAACTATTCACAATAGTCAAAACATGGGAACAACCTAAGTATCTGTTGATGAATGAATGGATTAAAAAATGTGGTATATATATGCACAGTAGAATATTATTCAGCCATGAGAAAGAAGAAAATTCTGCCATCAGCAGCAACATGGATAGACCTTGATGACGTTA
Organism: Hyaena hyaena; assembly: GCF_003009895.1. Lineage (NCBI taxonomy): Eukaryota > Metazoa > Chordata > Mammalia > Carnivora > Hyaenidae > Hyaena > Hyaena hyaena. The sequence goes on along the minus strand of NW_024082720.1, from coordinate 30,562 downwards.
TGCTAAGTGAAATAAGTCAGAGGAAAAAAAATACTGTATGACCTCACTTATACTTGGAGTCTAAAAATATAGAACTCACAGAAACAAAGTAGAATTGTGGTTACCAGGGCCTGAGAGGAAGGAGAAATGGGGAGATATTGGTCAAAGGGTATAAACCTCCATTTATAAGATAAATAAGTTCCAGGGATCTAGTGTACAACATGGTGGCTATTGTTAATGGTACTGTATTGCATACTTGAATGTTGCGTTGAGTGTAGAACTTTAATGTTCTCAGCATTACAACAGCAATGATGACAACAAAATGGTAGTTATGTGAGGCGAAGGATGTGTTAAGTAATTTTATTGGCAGTTTTTTTGTTTGTCTTCCTCAACAGAGCGTGCAACTTTGTGAGGGACACGTGTGGAGTGGTGAGGGAGAAAGGGGACACTCACCTAGTCAACCAGATCAGCCAAATCAACCCTGGCGACCAATGGGGTGACAGATATCACAGCCAGGTCACCCTCATATCTTTAAGTAACTTTATTGTGGTAACTACTTTGCAATAGATACATGTATCAAATCATCACACTGTACACCTTAAACGTACATAATGTTATATGTCAATGGTGTCTCAATAAAGCTGGGGGAAAAAAAGAGTAAATGAGACGCTGAATAGATGTTTCACAAGTTGTTTTTTGTTTGTTTGTTTGTTTTGCCCAACTGATGTCTTGTTTTGCACTCTAATTGGTTTACTTATGGCACTTCCCAGAAAGTAAGATATCATTCATTCATTTATTCATTTATTCCACAAACATTTCCTGAGAACTGGATATATGACAGGCACTCTAGTGGGTGATACAAGAGAATTTACAATCTAGTAATATAACCCAGTGTAGGGCGACACAGGCATAGATGAACAAAGGGCTTCCTAATACAATCCTTGCGGTTGTTTCTCCAAAAAGCCTTAAAATCAAATGCAAATTCCGGAGCCATATTACCTGGTCTCGATCTCAGCTCCACCACTTTCCAGTGTCTGGCCCTTAGAGAAATTAGTAAATCTCTCTCCCTCTCTATCTCTTAATATGTAAAATTATAATACCTTCCTTATAGAGTTGCTGTCATGATTAATTAATTGGGTGAATAAATTGACATAATGTGAAGATTTAAGAATCATGCCTAACATAGAAGAAGCATTGAGGAAACATTACATAGAATTATTGTTATTATGGTTATTATTATTATTTTTACAACCGCACAACAATAAAAATCTTCTCCACAGTTAGCCTCCAGGACAACTATGATTTAAAACGTATCTCATATTATTTTAATCCATTCCAATCCCCCTCCTCTTCTTTAATTCCCACAGAGAATCTCTTTTTAAGATAGATTTTCATGGCTATTTCTGCAATCAGAACATTTAGCAGTTTGGTGATGAAATCAGGGCAGTTTGAGATGTCACACTCTAACTAGTTACACTGCACAAAGCCTAACAGTTTGCTTTCTGTTTTTAAAGAAGCGTTTCACTTAGCCATACTTGTGGCGGCACATGTAATTGAAAAGAGGCATATGGAGACCAGCATGGAAGCCTAACAAACATTTCAGAGTGGCTTAAAAACTATGCTAATCAGTTTGGGAAACCATGTTTTCATCTTAAAAAAAATCAAACTCCTCAAACCTAAGGTGACTTTTAAAGAAATGTAATCAATGTCAATATTATCTAACACTGATTTGTTTCCCTCTGCCCTGAAATACTGAATATAAAATTGAATCATATAAAAAGGAGGAAAGGAGAGCGAGCACCCACGACTGGTAGTTTTGTGGCACAGAAATGAACTTGTAATGGCGGTAAACCAGGACATCGGTCCCATGGTCAGAATCAGCGTAGACGGCCTCTCCCACGGGACAGGGAGAAGGGACAGGGACTCAACAACACTCCTCCCCTTGTAAGAAAGCGCTGAGCATTACCTGAAAACAAGGAAGGCATCAGATGAACAGACCTTTATAACAGAATGTGCATCTGCCAAGACAAAAATACACCACAAGCTTCTGGTGTTGGCGCGCTGACAGTATGAGCAAGCTGTCTTAGTAGTGATTTTGCAAATCATTTGAGTTTCAATTCTATATAGGCCGTAGGGCCCCTGGAGCATCACTTTCTATATTTGGTCTCCTCATTTAGCTATGTTTGGAATAAATAGGCTATGGGTAAAAATCATGCCCTTTAAGAGTTTTGCATACACAGACTAGTTCTGCATATATATAGTATGTGAATGGAGTGATTGATGCAAGTCTATGCTTGCACACACACACACACACACACACACAGGCTTTCTAAATGTATTTTTAAGTTGTTTTCCTGTGTGACTTTCTCTCTCTCTTTTTTTAAGTTCAGCTCTCTGGCATTTAGTAACCCACAAGCTGCTGTTTCTTTTTCCAAATAAGTTCAGCTTGATGGTGGGGCCAAGAAAAATGAGCCCAACTGATGATTGCAATCTCGAAAGAAAATATGCTTTTTATCAGAGACCACATGTTGCCAATGCCAATTAAAGTAAAACTGGGAGATTTTATCAGATACCAACCTGGAGAGGAGAAATGATAAGCCAAGTGTAAGAAAAGAAAAGTAAGCGTAAGGTGGAATTTCTGGGATGCCCATTTAACATGAAATGTAAAAATTTAAGGTGGAGAGTACAGCACGCATTGCAGATTAACCAATTTGTTAGCCACTTAGATAAGAAATTGGACACAGTCAGTGTCATGGACTTTGATTTAAGCCGATCTGGTTGAATCCTGGCCCATTGACTACCTGAATCAGCTTCACCTCTCATTTATAAAACAGGACTCATAAAATCTTGTTTGGATTTTAGAATGTGGACTAAAGTACCAGCTTCATAATGTTTGCTTGATAAATGTTGAAGTAGATAGAGAAATTAATTGATTAATTTGTGGACAAATGCTTCAACGAGATCTTTTTTTTTTCTAAAGTGTTATATAACTATGCAGACACATTTGTCTTGTAAATTAAGTATTGTATGCACTATTTTACTGTCCTTCAACGGTTGGCAGAGTACTGTAATTATGTGACACATTCTTATAGTTTTATTTCTGACATCATTGAACAACATATTCATGAGATCATTTGATTGCACTCCATGGAAAAAGGACCCCTTTTTCCACTGCTGGGAGGGAGGTGCAAGGTGTCAAGATTAAAAGCTTACTTCGGAATTTCTCTGTCTTGGTTTCCATTATCATTAAAATGTTTATGCCACCCTTGAAAATTTATTGTTAAGGTCTCAAATGAGAAGAACCATGAAAAATTGCTTGTATCCAGAATATAATAAAAGTTAGTTCTCTTCTCCTTTTCCTTCAGATGAGTTGAGTAGCTTTTATATTGTTAAGAAATAGTGGGAATTTGTTAGATGAATGGACTGAGTCTTAAATTCTGAAAAGTGGGTACACATGCTAAAATTCTCAGATGGAGGCCTGAGAATATTCTTGCATTCAACAAAGTGTTGAACTTACAAATTTTTAGAACTTGGTGAAAATAATTATTTAAAAAGTAACACCATGTTGGATGCCGCAATTATGACATAAAACAGGTATTGAATATATATTTTTCATGATAAAACATGTTCTTTATGTAAACCTACCACTCCTTAGTTTTACATCTTTTCAGAGTTCATTGTAAATAGAAGATACTTATACTAGACTTACCCATGATTTATTTGAATACTGTATTCCATTAATCCTAAAGTTCTGGAAATTGTTCATCTTGTTTTAGAAAGATTCACAGTGCACATTTATCTGAAGTAAAAGACCAAGAATCTCATACTCAAATTTTTCCTTAGTCTCTGTAGGTATAGTCTTTAGAGCTAATTAAGAAATTTGGAGTTTCAGGAAGCAGATAACCAGGTCATAAATGTACTATTTTGACAATGTATTGTAGAAAAACAAAACAAAAAAAACAATCTAAATATTCAATAAGGTGAAGACAATTATGAAACATTATTATTATTGTTTATTTATTATTGGATATTATTAATATCCAAGTGATTCATGTTTTTAAAATTTGACTTACAGGCAATTGTAAAAACATTATTGGGCTGCACCTCATACCTATTAAATTAGTTTTCAGGGAAAGAACTAGATAATCTGCATTTTAAGAAATAGATCAAGTAATTTTGGTGAATGTTGCACTAGAATATAATCTTAATGTGAAAGAAAGGAGCATTATTGTTTGGCTTGCAACTATAATGCTCTGTACATCATAGGTATTCAATAAATTTATGCTGAACAAATGAATTTGTTATTATCTTCTTTCTTTAAAAAAGATTTTTAATGTTTATTTATTTTTGAGAGAGAGACAGAGTGTGAGCAGGGGAGGGGCAGAGACAGAGAGGGAGACACAGAATTTGAATCCAGCTGCAGGCTCGGAGTTGTCAGCACAGAAGTCGACATGGCACTGGAACCAGTGAACCGCAAGACTATGACCTGAGCTAAAGTCAGATGTTTAACTGACTGAGCCACCTAGGAACCCCATGAATTTGATATTATCTTCTATGGAAAATGTGTTATTTTCAGTAATGAATGAGAATTTATAATGACACCAAAAGGTGCTCTTGATATATTAATGAAAATAGACGATAAAAAATTGCATGTATTCTAAGGCTACAAACATTTAAAAAGTCATTTTAAAGAGAAAAAATAAGGGGCGCCTGGGTGGCTTAGTCGGTTAAGTGTCCGACTTTCGCTTAGGTCATGATCTCGCGGTTCGTGGGTTCGAGCCCCGCGTCGGGCTCTGTGCTGATCTGCCAGCTCAGAGCCTGAAGCCTGCTTCAGATTCTGTGTCTCCCTCTCTCTCTGACCCTCCCCTGCTCACGCTGTGTCTCTCTCTCTCTCTCTCCTAGAAATAAATAAAACATTAAAAAAAATTTAAAAAAATAAATAGAAAAAATAAGATCAAGTGAATCATGTATATAAGAAAAAATAAATAAAATTTGATCAAAATTAGAATATTTGCAAAAGACTATCAAGAAATCAAAAGACAGATGAAAAAATATTTGCAAATTAAACACCAAAGAAAGGACTTTATCAAGAAGATGAAAAGGACTCATACAACTCAACTATGAGGAAACAAACACAATTTAAAACAGGCAAGAGATTTGACTAAAGAAGATATCTGGATGGCAAATAAGCATTAGAAAAATGCTTAACATCATTACTCATTAAGGAAGTGCAAATTAAAACCACTAAGAAATACTACAGACATACATTACAGTAGCTAAAAAGAAAAAGTTGACAACACAAAGTACTGATGAGGATTCAAAGTAATTAGGACTCTCATACATTTCTCGTGGAGATGCAAAATGTTAGTCTCTTTAAAAACAGCTTCTCAGTTTCTTATAAAGTTAAACATACACTTACCACATGGCCCAACAGTCCCACTTCTAGAAATGAAAACGTATTTTCATACGAAAATCTGTACATGCATGTTTATAGCAACTTTATTTATAACCTCTAAACACTGGAAACAATGCAAGTGTACATAAATTGGTGAAGGGTAAATTGTGGAAGAACCAGACAGTGGAATCTTCAGTAATACATAAAAAAATAATTATTTGATGTGACCACATCAGTGAATCTCATGCATTATGCTAAGTGCAAGAAGCTAGGTACAAATTGCTACAACCTGTATGATTCTATTTATGTGACATTCTGGAATAGGTAAAATTATAGGGACAGAGAATAGATCAGTAGTTACAAGGGATAAGGATGAGAGGAAGATTTAACTTCAAAAAGGCAGCATAAGGCTATTTTTTAGGGTAATAGAACCATTCTGTATTTCAATTGCGGTGATGATTATGTGACCATAAGCATTCATCAAATCTCAGAGCTATACATTAAAAATAGTGATTTTGTTGTATGTATGCTAAGGAAAAAGAAAAAGGAAAAAGAAAAAAGAAATGGAAGAATTCCTGAAATAAAAGACAATAATCATTTTGATATGGCAGTGAATTTCTTTTTAACCTTCACTTTCCAAATATTTCTGTGATGTAGTTGAAATAGTTATTTAAGTAATAAATTATTTTTGTAAAATAAAAGATTTCATAATAACACCATGTTGATTAGCAGACTCACATGTCATTATTCTTCCTCGTAAATTAACATTGCATTTGTTTTATAGTGTTAAGAGTTATTTGTAACTGAGTTTATATAGCTGCAAATCAACTGACTGAAAAACAAAACCTAGTCAACCTAGCCAATACTTTTTCTATATGGCAATCCTCTGGTTAATTACTATATTTAATTAAAAAAACAACCTTTCTCTGTGTGCTGCTTCTTTGACTCAAACTATTTGCCTCACCCTTGTGTCTCCTCCTCCCACACCCACACCCATACACATACATATATGTAAACATTGACACACTGAGACATACTTCCAACCTAAAAAATCCCTGCATATTGTTCAAAATATGTCTCTGACGTTATCTTTCCTGGAATACCTCTTGAATTCCTCTGCCCAACTCCCTCCCCCCCCCCCCCCCCAGTGACTTTCCCAAAAGACCACTTCTCTCTAGCTGCATGGCAGAGTTCACACTGAATTTACCACATTGTATTAAAACTCCCTTTACAGGTAACTGGATGTACTAACTAAATTATAAAATTCTTACAGCAGCTTGTTTAATATATTTTTATACCCCCACTAATTAGACAAAAGCCTGAAACATGGCAGCTACTGGATTCATTTTTATTGCCCAGCCTAAATTTAATAAACTTATTGTTTTGGGAGTAGTCTCCCCATATTTTTTAGTTTTACAGGCAATTTTTTTAAGAAAGTCTTTTTTAAAGAAAAAAATCCCTCATTACTACAAAAGGGGGTGTTTGTATATGTCTTGTTTGAGTTGGATAGATTCCTAGAGGCATATACCCTGCTGGGTTCATTCATTGAATACCTATTATGGGGAACATTCTGAATGCTCAAGGAAGGTGTGTTGTAATAAGCCATTCAACAATGTTAACTACATGGCTGCTTTCTAAGACCTTGTCAGTTACGTTACTCTATCATTCATGAGTAGAAACTATTAAGGAACAAGAGAGAGCAGGTTCAAGTTTCATAGAAATTAAAAAGTAAAATATCACACAGAGACTCTGTAGAAATCATATAAGGTTAGTTTATTGGTAACATAATAAAACTTCTGGTTTCCCAAAGAACACAAGATCATAATAAACTCCTAAAGTCAAAATGGTTGTGAGAAAGCCACCATCTCATTCTATTATTTTATTTGTAAATTAAATCATATACACACTTTATCCAGCTAGTTTGTAGCAGAACCATAATCAAAACTTACAGTCACTGAGACAGACATAATTTAGTAATTCTTTTGAATTTTAAAAATGGAACAATGAGAAAAAGTAAGAATGCATCACAATGCAATATAAGCGACTATGTTTTCTAAAACTAAAAAAGAAAACCTTAATGTTTTTGATTTATAACGCTTGCGCCCAATGTCAAAGGTGGAAAAACAACATTGAATTTTTAACTTAAATTTACTACTGATATTTTCTAAAGTACTTAAGATAAAAAGTTTAAAATGGGTGAGGTGACTCCCAAGACATAAGTTCCACAGTACAAGGATTCTTTTTTAAAAATTTTTAATGTTTATTATTTATTTTTGAGAGAGAAAGAGCATGTGAGTGGGGATGGGGGGCAGAAAGAGAGGGAGACACAGAATCTGAAGCAGGCTGCAGCCTCCAAGCTGCCAGCACAGAGCCCGACACAGGGCTCGAACTCACAAATCATCAGATCATGACCTGAGCCGAAGTCAGACGCTTAACCGACTGAGCATCCAGGCGCCCCAGTACAAGGATACGTTACAGAAATTAACTTAACCCTATTCAGCAGTGCAAAGAAAAATCTAACATTGTACCAAGTCCTGCCCTCTAGCAAAGAGAAACTTGAATCGCTAGCACTGTCAGTGTCTGAAATATTAAAAGGAAAAAATCTTTATTTGTAAACTGGAATCTCACCATTCCATGTCACCATTTGTCAACAAGGATGACTTACGAGCCTGTTAGCAGTGCCTACCTCCAAAGACAGGTCACCCGGGCACAACCAAGCTCTACTCCCTGCTCAGCCCACAGAAACATCTACTCAGTGTGACACTTGCATTTGACCCATAAGTGGAGGGTTTCACCTGATATGGGCTGACCCCATTAAAAATAAATACCTGTCTCTTCCACCCCAAGCTTCCTCGGTTTAGCAACACAGTGTCTATTAAAGATATTATAGGGGAACTCAATCACTTGTCCAAAGGGGATAGTGAATTAAAAAGTGCTCTGAGAGTAGAGGTAAGATCTCCATGGATAACAAGAGACTCATCAGGCTCAGCTCAAAAGAATAGAAGTGACAAAGCCAGTCCCTGTTGACCATCAATTATGTCTAACTAAAATAGCAACCATGCTTCTCAGAGAGGCAGTCTGTGGCCAGCTCGACTTTCAGCTTTAGCTTCAGTGCGTGCCCCCCAACCCCCCTGCCCTTGCATCTATGCCTGTTTGAATTTCTGCAGAGATGATAAATATCTGAGTCTAAGCGGTTCATATACTTTTGATTTAAAAATTCAAACATGTTTTTCTGTCACTGTTTGTGCAAGAAATACTCCTGTGTTTTCTTTCTTTTTTGTTTTTTTGTTCAATATAGAAATTGGATTAAACAGCATGCTTTGCAAACAGATAGGAATGCTAATTAAAGGACAGACTTCACAGCCACATAAAAAGCAGCTCCACACAAAAGTCTTCTTTTCCACTTCAAATGTGGTGTTAGGGATGTGGTCAGACAGAGCTTGTGTGAACTCTGTTCACTAAAGATAGAACAACATCAAGTAGTCTTAGCAAAGAGAAGTCACAAATTTAAGTAATCATCTCCTTACATTTCTATTATGATTGGTGATATTTGACTGGTATGGGTGAAAGCTAATGTCTTGATTACAGATGCAGGCAGAGAAAGTGTTAGAGAAGACTGGGTTTGTTCTGAGAAAAGCAAAAATATAATGTTGAAATGTGATCTGACTGCCGAAATTTTAATGTACTTTCGGTTACTGCTCGCTGGAATAAAAGGTTTACTCACACAGCACAGTACAAACATAAATATGGCATAATCCTTACTTTTATCATTTTTTCTCTAATTTGAGCATTGTTTATTCATTCAACAAACTGACACTGAGTGTAGCAGGCCCTGTGCTTTGTATTATGAACACAACGGTGAGTAAATCGTGGTCTCTAATCCCAAAATATGACACTCTAGGGAGGATGTAGGCTGCTTGAACAGATGGTTACCAAGTAAGGTAATAAAGACAATGACGGCTCAATGCATAGATTATTCTGAGTATCTTCCTTAGTCTAAGAAGTGTGTATTGGAGTGGCTGCAGGGGAGGGAGAGGGACTGATAATGGAAGAACTTTTGGTAAAGGACAAAGAAGAAGTAAAATATATTTCAGATGGACAGGGCGTGAAATTGGGACAGTGTGTAAGTGCTCAAAATTACTCAGAGGTACAGAATTCAAGGGTGTGGTAGGAGCTGATGCTGGGATTGTAGGTAGCAGTCAGATCAGGAAGGCCCTGACGCACAGTGCTAAAAAAATGTAATCTCTGTCCTCTAGGTTAAGAACTTATCAGAGCCTCCAGTGGAGGGTTCGGTGTGGTCAGTGTGCAAAGCAGCCCAGGCAAGTCTGTATGCCCTTCTGGTTCAGAACAATATATTCGTTCCCTCAGCAAATAATTGTTGCATTCCCACAATGTCAGGCAATGTTCTGGTCAATAAGGATATAATATTGAACAAGGGCTCCTCTTTGTAGAAGGATTGAGAGTGAACAATTTGATAATATTAAATATGGTTTTAAAAAGTTCCAGCTGTTATGTGGAGGATGGATTTGATGAGGCCAAGGCTAGGTGCAAGGAGACAGGTTAGGGGGCTTTTGATAATCTGAGACAGTCTAGGGCAAGTTGAAAGATAGATGGTGGATGTAAGAAGGGACAGAGGATATACTAGAAATATGTCGAAAGCAAAATCAACAGGAGAAGATTACTGGAGGTAAGGTAGGGTAGAATTGGGGCAGATGATGGAAGGAAAAAGTTTGAACCCTTGGTTTTTAGTTTAGGTGATCAAGTAGATGGCAGCCACAGCAATCAAGATAAAGAACATTAGAAGTCCTCTATCTTTACCCAAGACCACATTATGAAAGGCCCCGGGAAATATATAAAGCTTTACATGTAGGATTACATATAATGCCTACATTTTATAGAGGACTACATTAAAGATGGTCACAAAGTTATTGATCTATATAGTGTGGCTGGGGAAGATAAAGCATCTGGTGATCTACCAAAAGAATTTCAGAAACAAGATATTCTATTTTCTTTCATAAATAAAAATGTATTATCACATTGGCAAAGGGTTTAAATAAAGGACCTCAAAATTTCTGAAATTTTAAACTTCGCTTAATCATCACTTCCTTATTTTTACATTGGTCATTGTTCATATGAACACTAACACGAACTAACCGCGGCTCAGGTGAGAAAACAATGCAACTGACACTTTATTTTCCTCTGCCAATAACTCAGGAGGGAAGGACTCCACAAATTAGGTTGACACATGGTGTCTAGAAAGAATTAATTCCCACTCGATTCTGGGCAGACTTACAAGCTGGGCTCCATCCATAAAGACTGATGGGAATTGCGAAGATTGGTTGGTGTGGTGTTATTTTCTATTGCCACCAACAACCGGACATAAGAATCCCAATCACCAAAGAGCACCTTGTTGTTTTTGCTGCTGTATTATCCAGAGACAGTTGGGAATTGTTCCACATTTGGAAGTTGTTCTTGACCTACATTGGATAGTTTTGCTGTGTTTGTCATGTTGATATCCTCTGGCAGGAACACTTAGACATTTATTGTTAAGAGCTTTATCAGAGGACAAAAAAATTTTGGATACGCCAAATCGAATTATAGTGCACTTGAATGGTCACCATCCATCTTTTACCCATGATTAACATTCATTATGCAGCATCAGACAGATTTGGATTAAGAGACATCAGGAGAAAAAAAACCTGTATGTATATTTAAATGTTTCCTGTTGAAACCAGTCCTGGTTAGGAAGCACTTAACCAGCATATCCAGTGGATTAATGGCACCACAGTACTCTCTAATACATATTGGCTGGAATTCAAATTAGCTTTAGGTAAAATTATACAGAAAGCCAAATTTTATCTTTGGAATCCACTTGTTTTCAATTTACTCATTCACTCATTCAAAGTTTATTTACTGAGTACCTATTCTGTGCTAGGCACTCTCTAAGCAAAAAGTTCCTACTCTTGTAGGGATTACCCTCATTCTTCTTCCAGCTCTTCTCATTATCAGTCCTCAGTTTGTCCCCTTGCTCTAGTTTTCCCAGAAATAGAAAATAATCCTCTTTCCTCAATTCTCCATTGAAATATATCTCATTCTTTAGTGATTACCTTACTACAGATGATTACATTACTATAACACCTGGCAACTCAGTTCTGTATCAGCTGATGTGGGAAGTAATTTGGAACATCCACATCAAACCATGGCATCTGAAAGCTATGATATCTGGACAGAACAGTGGCAGCATAACCCAGCAAGAGGTGCATTCTGAAGCCAGAGGTTTAAATCCCAGCTGCACCCCTGCTTAACTGCAAGTGAATTTGCCGAGACACTTTTCTAGATTTTAGTCATGAATACTACTAAAGGATTAGAAATCATGTATATACTCAGTGACAGTACAAGGTAAATGGTGAAGAAATAATAATTATAGGGGCATTTGGTGGCTCAGTCGGTTGAGTGTCCGACTTCATCTCAGGTCATGATCTCACAGTTTGGGGGTTTGGGTTCCTCATTGGGTGCTGACAGCTCAGAGCCTGGAGCCTGTTCAGATTCCTTGTCTCCCTCTCTCTCTGCCCCTCTCCCGCTCATACTCTGTCTCTCTCTCTCTCAAAAATAAATTTTAAAAAAATTAAACAATTAAAAGAAAATAAATAATTATTATTATTTTATTTCTTTGAAGTTTAAATTAAGGAAAGTTTCCACCATCAGTCCTATGTGTTCAGTGACTGTATTGTATTTAGATTTGTCTTGGGGTTCATGGCACTATTAAATACCACTAACTGAAGATCTATTGACTTTTGGGGGAAGAGGAGATTTTTTTAAATTTTAAAATAACTAATATAAAATAGGCTATTTAGTACAAAGAACTCTCCATTTTGCGAAGCCATTTGAAAGTAAAGTTGCTGACCAGATGTGTTATTACCCAACTTGAACATTTATTTCCTACAAAGACATTTTTTAACAAAACCACAAGAGGATCTAAATCAAGAGGCTCATATGAATATATTTGAATCTTCAAGTTCTCAGCTCCTATTCATGTTTCACATTATCCCAATAATGTCCTTAATAGTGAAATGATCCCATTCAGGACAACACATGGCATTTACTAGTCACGTGTTTTGAATCCTCTTCAGATCACAACAGTTCCTCAGCCTTTCCTTGTCTTTGATGACTGACAATTTTGAAGATAACAGGCCAGTTCTCTTCTTGAACATTCCTCAGTTTGTTTGCCTGATATTTTCTCAAGTTTATAGTCAGGCTATACACCTTTGGCAAAAGTACCACAGAAGTGGTGCTGTTCTCTTGTTGTAGCGTATCGGGTGGTATGTACAGTTTCAGTCTGTCCCACTACTGAGAATCTGATTACTGCTGTATCTGCTAGATGTCTCTACTAAAAAGATACTCTTATATGTTAAATTAATGCATTTGTTGTGGGGTAGAACTTTGAAACTGTATGTTTCCTGTTCCTTATCAAAATTTGATGTAGTCATTTATTTTCATATAATATAGACTCATGGATTCCAGTTTCATTCTGTGTATGATATAGCCCAATACTAGCATTCTTTATTTTGATGTCAAAATTGTCCCAGATTTGGCCAATGGGAACCCCTTCACGTGGACTTCTGAGTCCTTTGGGGATGTCTCCATTATTCTGTAGCACCACAGGATGCTCCTCATCTTTTACTTTCTCTGCCCCAGCCCTGAGAATCAACCATTTCTTCAAAGAACATTTTTTCTGTTAGTGCAGTATCTAGAAGCCAATGTGTGAATGTTGCTGTTGTGGGTGTCTCCTCTCTCAGGCCCTCACAATGGACAAATGGAAAGAATATATGTATATAGATGTAGATTTAGATTTATTTCTGTACGTATTGAAAGACACCAAGAAGGATAGAGTCACACCAATATGTTGAAATCCCATCTAACACTACAGAGAAGGAAAAGAAAAATAATAGAAGGGAAGGAAAAGGGAGAGGAAGGTGAAGAAGGGAAGTAAAGGCAAGGAAAGAGAAGGGAAGAGAGAAAAAGAGGGAAAGAGAAGGGGAAAGGGAATTAAGGGGGAAAGGAAAGGAAGAGGAAACAGGAGAAGCAGAACTCTGTCTTGTGTATAGATATCCCTTTAGAAGAGCTTAGAGAAGGATGCCTGGGTGGCCTAGTCAGTTGAGGGCCCGATTCTGGATTTTGGCTCGGATCCTGATCTCAAGTTTGTGGGATCCAGTTGCAGCATGGAGGCTGCTTGGGATTCTCTCTCTCTTCCTCTCTCTCTCTGTCCCTCCCCCATTCATACATGGGTGCTCTCTCAAAATAAATAAATAAACAAAAGAAAAGAAAAGAAAAGAAAAGAAAAGAAAAGAAAAGAAAAGAAAAGCTTGGAGAAGCACAAATTCACATTTCAAAGGGAATGACAGGGCTTTTAAAAATGCCTGTATTTTCTATCTGTTCCTTTGTTTTTGTTTTTGTTTTTCCTGCTTGCACTAAACAGTTGGGCTTACTCTCTCCTATACCTCTCTCTGCCTTTTCATGAGGACATGAAGAAGAGTTGTAGGCATTTCAGACCTACCAGCAGTCATCTGACCCCCAGATTTGTAAGAGTCCAGCCAAAATGAGCAGAGCCGTCTATCCAATCCATAACTACCCATAATCTATGTCAGTGCAAGGGAAGTCCAGCTGAGACTAGAAGAACCTCCCAACTAACCTGTAGTCCTGTGAAGAATAATACGTTGGTTATTATTTTAAGCCACTGAATTCTTGGGTCAAGTTTTATATATCATTATTCTGGCTTGTTGCATTAAACTAGAAGTTATACTTTGAAGTCATAAATCCTCTTCCCCTATCAATTTATATTTTCTGCAGCACTTAATATTCCATAGGCATTGTCTTACTCAAGGATGAGTAAATGGACTACAGTTAGGTTTTAGGGGAAATTAGATGCATATGACTGAGACCATTAAGGTAGAATCTTATCTTTGTCTAATTCACTAAATGACCACAGACTGCAATCCTCAACCACATAGTGAGCATTTCAAGAGCACAGACAATGTATTATTTTTCTTTGTATACATAGCAGCTGGGAGAGCCTCTACTGTATTTGCAATAGTGTAAGAACTCATTCAGTAAGTGAAATGAATAAAAGAACAAGTGAATTCTGGCCAATTATTTTAAAAGTAAAGTATAAGGAATACTGATTTAATGAATGAAAGAATGAGGATTCAAATTCACTAAACAGAAACTTTTTGCTTAAAATAGTTAATCCTTCTAATAAAATTAAGGAGTAGCAAAAAACAAGCCACTAGAACTGGGTCTATTAATGAAGAAATATGTAAGAATAAAGGAGAGATGACAAACATTGATGAAAGGGACAGTTTTATAATGCAAGAATCATGGCAAACGAGTTAAGAAAGAAAGCATTTCATTTTGCTGAAAAATCAGCATCCCTAGAAGTTCTCAGTGTATGATTTACATGTCACAAAGTCCTAAAGAGAGCTAGATGTGCAGACAATATTTTCAAAGCAAGCACACAGGAAGTATGCCAGGACTCCTGAGTTCCTGTAATTATGGCAACATGGCCTCAGTAGAGGGTACATGTAGTTGCATTTCTTGTGATTTCAACAGGAATTTATCTTGCTAGCATCCTTTAAAAACAAATGTAAAAGCTTGGCTTTCTTTTCCCATGTTCCAATTAAAATCTGGATTTTAACAATTATTTTCAGAAACCAAGTTGATGTTGATGCATTACTATGCAGGTAGCTCTGTGTTGTAGCAATGATGTTTTGTGCTTGGATGATAATAACTGTCAAAATGCAAGGGGTTAGTGAACAGGACCCATGAGGAATGGCAGGATGACACTCTATGCAAGACATTCCGCTAATAGGTCTGAGAGCAATTACTGTATGGTTTATGATCACAACACTTAACCCTCTCACTCTCAGACTGGAGGACACTTAGCTAGCAATCTGCTTGAGGAAATTTTCAGCACTCCATGTTTTAGGGGTAAAGTCCATTTAAGGGACACGTTTTGAAGACTGTCAAATATATTTGTGCTTTAGAAACATCAACGTTGTCTATAACATGACTGCTGCACAGCAAATGAGCAAGCTCAGAGAAGACTGGGGCCTCTGACTTCACCCACTCCAGAACCAGCCTATTCAGATTACTTGCATTTCTAACTTTAAGTTCAGTTGATCAGTTACTCTCTCCTTTTTTTCATGCACTGCTCCTTCACATCAGCATTAGGGTTTCACTATTTTTACTCGAGTGTTGTTATGGCATTATGCTAGCTCTGATTTTCTTTAAAGGAAGTGTAATTGTCTGAGCCATGTTTACAGCAAGACAACATAAGCCTGTGGTAATCATCTCACTTACCCATTGAGTTAGTATTCTTTCTAAAATATTCCAAATGTGCTACCATCTCCTTTCCTGCTAACCAGTATGGTAGCTTGGTTTCTCAACTCTTTAATTTTTTCCATATACCAAATCATGTTCTGTAACGTATTTACCCCATTATCTACTATCTACTATCAAGAAAGAAGAGCAAGTGATCTTTAGGTTAAATTATAACAAAGAGTGTGAGAGGAGACTCATGATTATTGAAAGGAAGCTTCGTAATCTGGAGATTTGGAGAAAGGCAGTGACGATATGGTAAAGGTTTGATGTGACATTGATCACATTTGAATTGGAGATAGTTTCTGAGTCTATAAGATTCAGATATAATAAGTTTCTAATTCCATTCAGCAAGGCTTCTAGTGACTGACAATTTGAATTAATGATTAACTAAAAAATTATCTTCTAATATGAGCATTACATATAATACAGGCAGTTTTACAAATGAACTTTGTGAGGTCTTTCTAACAAATATATGTTTGTAGTAAACAGATTAATTTTTTTCTCTACAATCTCATACAATAAATTTAAATTTATTTTGTGTAACACTTGACTGAATCAATTTGCAAAATAGAAGTATTATTGACAATAACAACTTTCATTATTTAATGCTTATTATGAAAGGTATTTGAGGTGTCTGCGTAGTTGCTGAGAACCCAGCCAGGGCTTATAGGTGTATTTGTACAGCTTGTAAATCTAGGGAATACTATTTACATTTTACTCATTAAAAATTAATAGATCTATTTGTTATATATATCTTTATAATTATTTTTACCATATTTAACACAAACATTTTGCAAGGGAAGTGCAGCTTTTCCTAATTCATACAAAAATATTGTTTAGCCCAGCAAGAAAATTTTTTAAATTTCATTTTAAACCCAAAATTTGAGGTTTGCAACAAAGTCATATCATGACTTTGCCTCCCTGGAGAGATTTTTGGATTGATAGTTAACACAGGCCTTGCTGGGCCAACAGAATCTTCTCCGGATCTGTTTCTCTGTCAGCTTGGAACTAAGGACATGAAAAACCAAGAGCTATAGAAAGGCCAGCTTTTGCCCCGTATTGAGGTCAAAGAAACTAATATGCAAAGCAATAAGAATATTAAGACATGAGGAAAGGAGCAGCGACACAAAGGGGAGGAAGCACAGTATCTAACAAATGGTTGGCTTAGTTGTCACTGTCTTTCCATCCGTTGATTCTACTTGCTTCTATATTCAGTTGTCTTTTGTTGTCATGGGTTTCAAGACATACACACACATTATTTTAATGAAACAACCTCTCCCACAATTGAAGAATTAAATTAAATTGAGTGAATAATAGTAGCCTTATCAATAGGAAATTATGATATTTTATAATGACTGCTGTGATGGAAAAGGATAGGGTGATGGGTCCCAGACCAAATCTGGGTGACATAGAAGTTTTTCTGAAGGAAGTATCCATGGAGGGACATGCAAAAAAGATGGAGTTAGCCAGATGAATAACACAGAAAGGATTCCAGAAAAGGGAATAGCATTATGAAGGCAGTAAATGAGAAAAAGCAAAGGGAGTTGAGAGGAGAGGAAATAAATTGAGCTGGTGAAAGATGAGACTGGACAATTAAGCGAAGTTCTACTTTTAAAGGGCTTTGCAAACTGTACTAAGGAGTCTGAACTTGGTCCTGAGAGCAATGCAGAGCACAAGATAAGGCTGCTAAATAGGCAGAGGGAAGCGATTTAGGGATTTGGGGGTCTTCTTATGTTAATTATTTTGGTTTTCATCCAAACACCATGTTTAAAACATGGGAGAACAGATTGACATTTCAGGGAGAAATAGGTAACTCTAGTTAGGATAACTGGAAATGTAGGAAAACACAATAAGGAGAAACAGGAAAGGAGAGGAGAGGGTCACATGTGCACAAGAGATACAGGTAGCAGAAAAAATGGAGCAGAGGGTTTGTGAGAGGAAGAATCTCAGGGGACAGCTGGCAGTCTGAAATGGACGAGGCAAAATTGGTGTGTGATTTTTTTTTTAAGAAGCATGTTTTTCTCCCTTTCCTTCACTGGCATGTTGTGAAAAGTGAGAAAAGCAGGGTTATGTAAGATAGGAACTGAAGAGATCTAAATAGCTATAAAACCCACTCTGTTTGAGACTATCTAGCTGGTCCAAAAGAGATAGCCAAGGGGCAAGATGATCACTGGCTCAATATGGAAAGGTGGTGACATCCGAAACTTTTTTTTTTTAAACAAAATCATGGCAGTATAAATCCATTTATTCTTTAAATAAGTGTTTATTGTGTTCCTACCATGTGCAAGGCACTATGTTGGGCATTGGGTATACATTGGCAAGGAAGATATACGCTGTGCCTGCCCTCATGGAACTTACAGTATAGTAGGGGAGGTAATCATTAAACAAAAAACTTTAAAAGTATTAATAATTGAAAGCATGTTACAAGGAGTTCTATTAACCTGTGGTGTTTGAAGAAGTCGTGTTTGAATGATACTGTGGATCAAATTATGCCTCCAGAACATGTGTGTGGAAGTTCTAGCTCTCAATATGACTATATTAGGAGATAGAGCCTTTAAGAAGGTAACTAAATTTATAGGACTAGTGTTTCTCCTTAGTTGCAGATGGCCACTTCTTTCCTGAGCCAACTTTCTAGACTTCAGAGAAGGCAACTGCCATTCTTCTCTTGTCATTATTGGCCATGAAGCAATACTTAGCGTCCATGTAATTACGATATCTGCATGAGATCTATATTGAGTGATATTTATTTTTGCACTATCATAGCAACATTTCTTCCTCACAGAAACCTGATGAGGTAGGTGTATCATTATCGCCATTATGTGCACAAGGAAACTGAGCCACAGAGTAGGTGACAGAAAACTAGGATTTGTTTTGGAAAGTTCATCTCCCCTCACCATGCCCATTATAATATATTTAATTTTTCTTCCATTTTAGATATTGAAGTGAGATAGCATTGAAAAACTACACTCAAGAGACTCAGATGTAAGAAAACCTGCTTCTAGTCTCTGCTGGTTCAAAAAAGCTCCCAGAACTGGGCTCCAAGGAAGTTCCGTTGCAGTCCCCACATTCTGGCAAAAAAATTCTTTGATTAAAAAAAAAATAAAATTCACACAGCTTTTTAGAAGTACTCCAAGAACCTCTAGTAGGTACATTCAATGTCAGAAGACCCACACTAAAGACTGATGGTGTCTGCTTAGACAGAGGACACCTATGGACCTGGAGGGACAGTAGAGCAAGTTGTCCTCTGGTAGCCCTACTGACAGACCCAGGTATCCACTCCCTGGGCTCCCACTTACCTTCATGAAGAAATGGGGCAGGGATGTCTTATAACCCTACTGCTGTTTAGACAAGGCAGGTTACAGATGAAGGGAGAAAGCACCCTTGCATTCCCTGGACCTGCAGTGTGTTTGTGTCTCACAGCAAGATGTAGGTCCTGAGGAAACGGCACCTACTGCGGGGAGCCAAGGAGAAGTGGGGAGGAGAGCGGGGCCACAAGCCACCCACACAGCCTTTACTGATAGGAGATGTTAGCTTCTGGTTGGCCATTTGTAAAAGCGAGGTTGAAAGAGAAACTTAAAACTTTAAAAAAGTAGATAATCATAACTTTATCAAAGGGAACAAGAGAATGATAAAATGGTAAAGAAGTCAAATAAAGAAAAAATCAAAATAGCCAAAATAAATAAACAATATGACAGGAATGGAAAAAAAAACCGTTAGACAAAACAGATATAAAGCTTAATACAAGTGGCGTGTGACGTATCATGAGTGAGGGCAATGGCGGGGGACCTGGTGGTATTTTGCACTTTCCCCTTCCTGGCCCTTCTACCAGGTCAAATTCCAATTGGCTCTCTAAGCCTTGAAGCATGAGACCCTTGGAGAGATTTTTCTCCACAGAAAGCCTCAGGCAAGGCCCTAGAATCTGCCTCCCCTGCCTATAACCCAGATGTCTTTATAGTCAAACTTTTAAAGGCTATCTGATCAATGAACAGAGCTCCCGAGGAGCCTCGAGTATCCAGTAGTACATTGAATTCAGAGGAAAAACCCAGGAATACCTACCGCCTTCATTCCCATCTGCCTGATCTTGACCTAATTCTGCTATTGTTGAAAAAGAATGCATAGTGCCCTCTCAAGCTTCACTTAGTTTTTCACCAAGAAGTTTTCAAATCACCTGTCCTCACAGCGCCAAATG
The DNA here is from genome assembly GCF_003009895.1 of Hyaena hyaena. NCBI lineage: Eukaryota > Metazoa > Chordata > Mammalia > Carnivora > Hyaenidae > Hyaena > Hyaena hyaena. Next base: position 10,622 of record NW_024082720.1, on the reverse strand, counting down.
TAGTATTACTTTTGTTGGTGTCACAGACAATAACTGTGGCTTCATTGCCTGGTAATGTTGCATAGTAATCGATTGTGTATGTATGTGTGCACATGTGTGCGTGTGTGTGTGTTTGACATTTTGAACATACTTTATTTTTTTAATGGTACTTATTTAGGGAACTACCTGAGTAGGTTGCATTAATGGCCCTAATTCTTCACCCCTGCCTATATTTAAGCACTTTGCCATGTGTGGAGGTCCAATCAAAATATTAACCTCATCTAGAAACCACCCTCAGACACACCAAGAATAATGTGTGACTAAATGTCCGGACACCTTTGTGATGCAGTCAAGTTGACATATAAAATTAACCACCACACCACGTGACTCTGCAGTTACTCACACTAAAAATATGTGCTATTGCCTCAACCTTTAACTTAGATGTGGCTATATGACTTCCTTTGACCTTTGGAGTGTTAGCAGGCATGTCATGACCCAGGGCTTAACAAGCTTTTGGTGTTTTACCTGTGCTCTTTCATCTCTGCCATGATTACGGGATAGCACATCTGGAATAGTCTGCTAGGCCCATGAGGAAGATGAGCAACTCACTCAAGAAGCAGAGCAAAGTTACCCCACTTAAGCTCAGCCTGAGTGAGCCAACCTCTGTCAATCCACAACCTCACTAACTAAGCGAAAGCTTACTGTTCTATGACTGAGAAGTGTGGGCTCTGTTATGCACACCAATTGTGCTCGCAGTTAACAATTATACCATCCATTTTGTTTATATGGACTTTTTTTTTTAATCTGTTCTATGTGTTCAGTTGTTGCAAACTTTCCTATACTACTCAATCCTTTTCATCTGTTCTTAAAGATACCCTGAATGATTATGAGAGCACAGAGATTTTACTTAGGTTTAATATCACCCTTATCAAAAGAGTGTAATAAACACTTTCAGGACTGAAAGTGAAGTGTGACAAGTTAAATTCACACAGCTTTCTGAAAGTGTACAATGTAAGGAAAAGCAATACTTTAATGCAAAGAACTGAACTCAATAACACACAGAGGAGATTCTGGTGGTCCCTGCTCAAAACCCATAATGTCTCTTTACCAGTTTACAGAAATCCAGAATTCTTAGCCTGATAGCTAGACTCTATGGCCTCTAGTCCAAACTCTTTTTGCCTTGTGTAACCTGTAAGTTAAATAGCAGAATTAATGGGTGGTAATTATAAAAGTAACTTGCTTTTATCTTTCCCTATCCTTTTAAAACTGTTCAGTGTAAATATTCCTTTCCCTACCCCAAATGCAAACTTAGACGATCTGATGATCTTTTTTTCTTCTTAGATTTTTTTTCTTTCTTATACTCCCTCTAAGTTATAAGCATGATCAGTGAGTAAATTTGCCAGTTCAATATGTCAATCAAAGCTCTAAAGGTAATGTAATGTTAAATTATTTCCTTTCCCTGAACTGGGTCCTGGGATAAACTACTGCTTGCAGGAGAAAAAGGAGAAAATTCCCTTTTTGTTTCATTCACTTCCTCCTTCACTAGTCAGCTGTTGTTTCGACCTTGCTAAGGTAGACCATGGAGTAGGAAAGAGAGGTAAGGGGGAGGGAAAGCGGGATGAGGGAAAGCGCTCATCTGACCAATAACAGAAATAAGATGGCTCTGTTGGTGGTTTCCTTCATAGAGCAAAAGCCTTTTAATTTGCTATAGTCCCAATCATTTATTTTTGCTTTTGTTTCCCTTGCCTGAGGAGACATATCCATAAATATATTGCTTAGGGTGATGTCCAAGGGACTACTTTCTGTTTTCTGTTAGGACTTTCATGGTTTTAGGTCTCACATTTAGGTCTTTAGTTCGTTTTGAGTTTATTTTTGTGTAGAGGGTGAGAAAGTGGTCCAGTTTCATCCTTTAATTGTTTGCATAGCGAAGCAACCTTCAACAAAATGAAAAGGTACCTATTGAATTGGAAAAGATATTTACAAATGTTCTATCTAATAAGGGTCAATACCTAAAATATAAAAAGAACTTATACAACACAGCACTGAAAAACAAATAAGTAATCGGATTTTAAAATGGGCAGAGAAGGGGCGCCTGGGTGGCTCAGTTGGTTAAAAGTCTGATTTAGGCTCAGGTTACAATCTCGTGGTTTGTGAGTTTGAGCCCTGCATCAGGCTCTGTGCTGCCAGCTTGGAGCCTGGAGCCTGCTTTGGATTCTGTGTCTCCCTCTTTCTCTGTTCTTCCTCCACTCGCTCTCTGTTTCTCTCTCAAAAATAAATAAACATTTAAAAAATTTAAAAATAAATTTAAAAAGTAAAAATGGGCAGAGGACCTGAAAAGACATTTTTTCCAAACAAGACTTATAGGTGGCCAGTGGGCACATGAAAAAATTCTCAATATCAAAAATCAAAACCATAATGAGATATCACCTCATACTTGTCAGAATAGCTAGTATCAAAAAGATAATAAATAAATGTAAGCAAGGAAAAAGGAAGCCTCTTGCATTGTTGATGGGAATGTAAATTGATATAGCCACTGTGGAAAACAGTATGGTGTTCCTTAAAAAATTAAAAATATAAATACCATATGACCCATGAATTCCATTTCTGGGTATTTATCCAAAGAAAACAAAAAAACTAATTTGAAAAGATACACGCACCCCTGTTTCCTGCAGCATTATTTACAATAGCCATGACATGGAAGCAACCTAAGTGTCTACTGACAGATGAATGGATAAGGAAGATGTGGTATATAGATAAATAGGTATAGATAGACATAGATATAAATATGTCACAATGGAGTATTCACCATAAAAAAAGACTGAAATCTTGTCAATGGTGACAACATGGATGGACCTACAGCATGTTACACTAAGTGAAATAAAACAGAGAAAGACCAGTACTATATACATTGACTTATATGTGAAATCTAAAACTGACACCAAAAAAAACAGAAACAGACTAAACAATGCAGAGAATAAACTGTTGGTGGCTAGAGGGGAGGAAAGTAGGGGAATGGGCAAAATAGGTGAAAAGGATTAAGAAGTACAAACTTCTAGTCATAAAATAAATGTCACAGACAAGTATACTGTAGGGAATACAGTTAATAACAGCGTAATAACATTATATGGTGACAGATGGCAACTACACCTATCATGGTGAGCCGCGTGTAGTGTACACAATTGTCAAATCATTATGTTGTGGACCTGAAACTAATATAACATCATATGTCAACTATACTTCAATAAGAGATATTTTACAAATGAATAAGTTAATTAAGATGTCTCATGCACTCTGATCCTGGCCAGTGTTTAAAGCTGCCTCTTTCTTTGAATGCAAAATCCTGTATGTAAGCAGGACTTCTCCTTCAGCAGGCCACCCCATATTTCTTTCAGTTTCCAGTGCTTCCCTATAGCCTCTTACCACCGGGGGGTCTGCTGTTTTGTAAAGCCACTATCTTGGCAGGATCCTTTTTTTCCCCCCTGTGGTCATTTTATTTATTTATTTATTTATTTATTTATTTATTTATTTATTTATTTATTTTACAAATAGTTTATTGTCAGGTTGGTTTCCATATAATACTCAGTGCTCATCCCCACAAGATCAGCAGGATCCTTTAAAGTAACAACCCTATTTCAACTTCCATGCTGGCCCTTCAAATTTACAAACATCTGACTGAGTTGAGGAGGATAGTTCCACCCCAGATGTGACTACTTCGCTGTACAAACTGTTGGAAAACTCCATATCCTCAACAGAGCACACAGTTGAAGCCCTGTGAGATGCCCCCTTAAAGTCCTCTTGCTAAATTTGATGTGAAGAAATAAGATGGCAGAGAGAAATGTTCCCCAGAGCACGTGTCTCCAAAGAAATTCTCCTCTGTAATCATGTCTTTTTCATTTTCTTAAGCCTTTTACAATGTGATGTGCTGAGAAGTTCAAGAATCAGACCACTGGTTTTAAGCCAAACCTTTCGAAACTTTTCACATGGCTCAGAACCTCTCTGGTACCTTAATGGCCCAGTCAAAATTTCCAATTTGTCACCTCCAAGCGTCACTTGGTGCTCATTATTTCTCAGGTGGCTATTCACTCACATGACTCTTGTGGTTCTCTAAACTCTCAAGCACCTGTCCTCTCTTCTGATAAAGCTCTCTTATCCAACATTTCCGTGTAAGTCCAAACACTAGTCTATTTTCAAGGCTTCACACAATTGTTTCCTCTTTGTAAAGAAGGTGGTAACTACACCTATCATGGTGAGCCGTGTGTAGTGTACTTTGATCGTCTGGTCAAAATGAATATTTCCATCTGTATTCTCAGAGCGTGTGGCACCTTTATTAAAGCTCTTAGTATACCATAGCTTGCATTATAGCTCCAAACTGCAATAGTTCACAGATTCTAGAATAAATAGTTTTTCACATTTAAACATCTCCGAAATAGGCATGCATCTTATAGTCAATGCGATGACATCTTACATTTGCTTGGTGGGATTTTGTTTTGTTCTATTTTTCTATGTCTTTGTGTTATATAAAATGATGATACATCTCACAATTGGTAGCAACTTAATAGTTTGTGAGCCCCTGGAATTTAGAGATTTTGCCCCATTTCTCTCTGTATAACCTTCAACGATGAGTTCATTATCTTGCAGAAATGAGATGCTCAAAATTTGTGTTCTATATAGTGCTGGGATACTATGCTTTTCCTCAGTGTCCACAACATTCCCAATTACCATTTCATTCACATTAAAAAAGATTTGATGGGACATTCATTACTTAAAAAGTAACATTTATTAGTCTATGTGTTGTGATTAGAGCTTTAATAGCATCAGGAAGAAGTTTAATCTGACTTCATTTTCACTCCATTAAAAACCTTGTAACAGTGTTAATAAATTAGATCTCCAGAGTCATAAAAGTATATGTCATTGCCCCAATCTGCACATATTTGACCACATTGGGATATTTAGCATAGTTTTAAATTTGGGGATACTCACAATTATACAAATTAATGTTTTCCAGGATTTTAATGAGGACACACAAATGTATAAATTGTATAATTATGGTCAGTCCCGTTGTCAATGACACTAATAAACTGGGGACACATTGTAGCAATTAGAGTTCATTTCTTTGCTTAAAATGAACACTTTGTTTTATTTTGAGCTCATCATAGACTTGCTTTTTTTTACATAGAATTATAATTGGACATCATAAGGAAACTCACTAGAATTTTTATTTTGGGAAAAAAAGAGACTTAGGGAACAAAATAAACCCAAATACATAGTATTAAGACATGGTCATGATGCTTAAATCCCCTCTTATTCACAAGGTTTAATTATCAAGATTCTCAATTCAGAATCATTCAAGGCACAATATTTACTATCTTACAGGTCATTTCACTTGTTTATAGACATGTACAGAGGCCTTAGAATGGAGAAGGAAAACAAACAATAAAGAGGTGAATAATCTGTAGACAAAGGCAACCCTACCAAATCGTAAGTGTTCCCTTTCTTGGATGCCAGCACAATAATATTTAGGATAGAGAAACTTATTTCATGCATATACTGAATGAAAATATCTTCATGTGACAAGTAAATCTGTAGCCTTCTGTCTATCTATACTATTATTTTTTCATTAACTTTGTTCTCCATGATTTTTTTTTGTTTCCTAAGAAACAAAAAAAAAATTGTTGGAATTCTAAGTGATTATGAGGCAGTTCACCAAAAGATTTGCTTCAAAAATGAAACATACTATCTAGAAAATTCATATTTTTCTCATATCTTCTTGAATGAGACAAATAAAAGCCCTTAGCTATGAATAATAATAGTTACATTTCACAAAATGCCAAGTATGCATATAAAACTAGTAATCGTTGTTCACAATAACCCTGAAAATAGGTGATAATCATTCTCATTTTAGATACGCAAACAAATCCAAAGAACTAACATAGTAAAGCCAAGATTTGAATTTAGGTCTGTCTCTCTATCTCTAAAGATAGAGAGACCATCTCTACTCTATCCCACTACCACTATGAAATGTTGCTATAACTCTGTTTGCTCTAGAGTAGGAATAGGTGAGTCTTAAGTTTAATCTTAAGATTATTGAAGCATCATGCTGAGATAATATTATCTATTATTTCACAACCAGTATACACTCTAAATCAAATTTTGGTTTCATATATGAGACTTACATGAAACATTCTAATGATTAGAGAGCCTCAATAATGATATGAAAATAATTCTCAAGCAGGAGCAAGATCACTGGCAGAGTTATTGAGCTACTCTATTTTGCACAAAAGTTTGGACAACTTATATCTACAGGGGCCTTTCCAATTTTGGCTATGACAGCACTTTATAAGTTACATGTGGTGAGGCAAAAAGAAAGAATAACATAAGATCACAAGTCATAGAGTCGGTGATCATGGGTTTGAGTCTTAACTTTTATTATAAGCCTATCTGAAGATTGACTTACCTTTATTGGCCTCAGTTTATTCAACAAAAAAAGAAAATGGGGACAAAATTATCCTTTTCACAGTCACTATCAAAATTAATCTGATAATTAATCTGAGAAATTAAAAATAAAGACAGTTTATAAATTGTAATCTACTGGCCATCCTTCAATGGTACCTTATATGGGTGCCTTGTATGGGGATGTAATGCATCCGGACGTATTCTTTAACCTAAGTTTTACTAGGAACTTCATCTGTCATCAAGTGAATTAGTCTGCTTTCATTATATAGCCCTAAGCCTTCATATTTTCTTCAACCATTTTTCTCCTTCACTATCTCAAATAGAAAAGTCTGTGATTTTTTATAGTGCTATATTCTTGATTTTCTTAGAAATTCAATATGAGTTTCACCTTCCAGAATAACTCAAACTTCATTAAGTGCTTTCACTAGTTGGTTCTTTCAAAAACCTTTCTCTGGACCTATGACTCTCCACCAGTCTATAGATACAAATAAGTAGCTGTGTCCTTTATTATTTTGTTATAAGCATATTATAATTTATAAACACTTTTTTATCCTCTCTCACACACTTACTTTGTCAAATGATTTCTTGTTCAATGCCAAAATATACTTTAACTTGATGGTTAATTGTCATGAAGAAGAAGTAATTGTATAATTGCCCACACTTTAAAATAAATATACTCTACTCTTACTAAACAATAATTATACAAATTAAAATTCCTAAGATTTATTTTCTGCCAAACATTGTATTTAGGGGCTGAGTAGGATTGCTTCCTGGATCTTAAGTGTATTCTATTTCTAACAGCATAAGGAGAATTATGGGGGGGCGGGGAGAAAATTCTTGGGCTTCATTTCATCCCTACTTATATATTTACTTAAGTGTTATAAGCATTTTATAATTTATAAACACTTTTTTCCTGATCAAATATGGGCTATAATAAGACCGACACCTGCGGTGTTGCATAGCCAGTGCAAGCGAGTGAGGACTTGGAGGGCAAAACATAGGAGATGAGGAGAAACCGGAATAGGCACTGGCCAGGAACAGACACTAAATAGAAAGAACAGTAGAAAAAGCCAACGTTCTTTACTGAGGGCAGGATGAGACATGCAGGAGTTGGTGAGGAAATACTGCGTAGAAGCTGGGAGGGGGACATCTTGAATCAGGACAAATTATTGAGTTCCTGGTAAGGTTTAGCCCTGGTTGTGCTGCCCAATAGCAGAAACTGCATACATTCACCTAGCCAAGACTGGAAGCCTCCCCTAGACAGCTCCTGCAACAGAATAAAAGCACAGTAGGAGAGTGAAAATGATGCTTCAAAGTATAAGATAGGTCCTCCAGACACCTCCTATCAGTTCTGCCTTGGTCAAGGGTAAACTGTGTTGCTTCAGGAAAAACAGGCAGTTGAAGTGCAGATATGAGAACTCCTCTGATCTTAAATGGGTCCTGAGACCATCTACCCAAGTTTCATTAAGGAGCAAATCACCCAATGTTAACCCCATATTCCCTGAAGCACCTGAATGAAGGTCAGATTTTTCACAGAAAGATAACTGAGTATCCTACAATAAAAAATCTAGCTATTCTCTCTTTAAAAAGGCATGCTAATAATTTCACGTTTAAGGAAAACAATGAGCAGGAAGCGTCTGATCTCGAGTCTCATAGAACTGGAGCAAATATACTTTTCAACCACATTTGTTAACATCTCTAAAAGAACAACACATACTTGCCATCACTTTGCAAGGTAGTACCACTAAGTTATTCTAAGTTGATTCTTTCTCATTTTTCTTTTATATCATAACTGGTTTGATGACGCCTCCTAGAATTGCCAGAGTGAATAGGCTATCCAGATCTTAAAAATAAACTCTTGTTAGGGCGCCTGAGTGGCTCACTCAGTTAAATGTCTGACTCGTGGTCTCAGCTCATGTCATGATCTCATGGTTCGTGAGTTCAAGCCCCACCTTGGGCTCTGCACTGACAGTGCAGAACCTGCTCGAGATTCTCTCTCTCCTTCTCTCTCTGCCCCTCCTTCACTTGCTTACTCTCTCTCTCTCTTTCTCTTCTCTCTCTCTCAAAATAAATAAATAAACTTAATAAAAATAAATTCTTGTTGGCAATTTGGGTTTGTATCTGCAATTTGGGGTGGAGTTTTGGCACATGGAAGATCAGCTCCTTACATGGTTTCATGTGCATTTGTATGTATGATGAGTTAGTTGTACAGTGTTCTTACATAAAGAGAGAATAAAAAAGTAAAAGCCAAAATCAGATAATTTTTCTATCTCCAAATCTGATATTTTAAGATAATTCTTTATAAGATCATAAAGTCAGAACTAGACATGTTAACTTCTTCCCTTCTTTTGTACTGATATTTTTTATTATAATTATTTGTGACCTCTTTTCTTGTCATTAAAGATCATTTAAGGACTAAAATAAAATATGTCCCTATATTAAGCAAGCAACTCTCACACACACTTATATATTACAACTCTATTGCCGAGAATTATTATTAAAGTTTAGAGATAGTCTACTATGGAAGCGGTAGCCAATAAAAATATAAACTCATTTTACTATAAGTGAAACAGATACATACATTAAATAATATCTGAGGACAAAAGGTTACTTGCCTAAGACTGGTCCTGGCAGTCTGGCCTCCCAGAAGAGGAGGTGACCCCCCACAAATCACCTAGGCAACTGGTTACTACTGTGTCCTTAGGGCCTTTCCTTATCACAGCAGGGAGTGGATAGAGCTTCTGCAAATAGAAATGTTGATGTGGCAAATCCTCCAGCAATCTTGCCTTTTCATTCGGCTCTGCTGCGCATCTGGAGCCCCATCCCCTGATCCTACCACAGACGGGGCTGGTGCCCTCCCTCGCCACAGGTGCACTCTCTAGCTGGTAGAGAAAGCTGGAGCCTCGGTTCCCCTACACCATACAGGCTATCACACTCCGCCCCCCTCAAGTCAGGCAATGGATGGTTGCTTTTGTAATTGTGCTCCTTAAGAGCTCCCATGACATGAGGGACAGTCTCTCTTCCAGAGTTAGAAGTCTGGCTTGGCTAGACTTCTGGGTCTGCTCAAGAATGCGAATGCATGGGCAACCAGAATCTCACACACCTGCTGCTGTTGCTCTCTCCCAGTCTTTTCCCTAAATGCTGCTCTGGCAGGTCTGGTGTGTGTGCTGTCTAGCTATGTGCTCTGTTGCAATGACAACAATGACAATAGTAACAGCTACTATATAATAACTATTTACTGGGCTCAAAACTACTAGCCTTCACAACAACCTAAAGTAGTATTTAAATTATCTTCATTTTAGAGGTGGAAATTGAAGACAGAAGAAGCTAATTAACTCGACTTCATCTACTTAAATAATAAATGATGGGGTCAGGTTTTTAAATGCAGATTGGACTTTGCTTTGAATCTTTATAATATTATTTCAACTATTCAAACTGTTGAAATGGAGAAAACTAGGAGGGGGGCAAGATGGCGGAGAAGTAAGGAGCTCCGTACTTGCACTCGCGCCCATACATCACACAGAAAAGATCTGAAGCCATTGGAAACCTTACAAAACCCGAGAGATTGGGAGAAAAAGGACGCAGAATCCACTGAGAGAGCCTTCTAATGTGAGTGCGAACCGGGGAAGATAAAATTGGGCGGGGATCTGAGACTCCAGGGTTGGAGGCGACCCCCCTCTACCCTCTACGGGGAGTGAGAGGGGAAAAGGAGAGAGTCCGAAACAGAAAAACCTCCGCTCGGGGGGGGGGGAAAGGGGGGGAGGAACCTCCACTCGGGGCATAGAAAGACCGTACTTGCCAAATACCTGCACACCAGGTCCCCTCGCTCCAACTGGTCCCGGGGTGGGGGGTGGGGTGCTGAGCGCACAGACTGCTGCTTTGTGCTAGCTCCTGGCGGCTGGACTTCAGGGCCGTGGCGCGCCTGCCGCCATTGTCCTCCCGGGCAGCTGGGGCCCCTGAAAGAGCCGCGCGGAAACCGGGCGTCAGCGCCCCTGGCTGGCTGGAACTCGAGAGGGAAGGCAAGGAACTAAAAACTGGGAAATTAGCCTGTGAGTTCGTGTTTTGGGTGACAAGCCATAGAGGAACCCGGTTTTCCTCACTCCAGCGGGCTCGGGCTCAGCGCACCCTGCGGGCAAGCCCCCCACGCATGCGCGCCAGCCGGACCCAGAGAAGGAAGCAGCGATTCTGAC